>NC_056743.1:1750052350-1750154850 GCF_019279795.1 Protopterus annectens | reverse complement strand
ATTCCTTTGAAGTGAAAGGTGTGTGTATCCGGAGAAAACTCTCTCAGATATGAAAAGTATACAAATTCCACTTAAACAACATCCAGAGACCAAGATCATACCAAGGACCTGAGAATCACTGTGTCTCAGAAGGTGTGGAGAATTATCAGTGACATTTGAATGGGCATCTTACAGGATTTTAAACATTTTTTAAACTTGTGCTATTAGAGTTTATAGACGGGATGTTTTTGGATATGGGTTTCCCACATGTATATCATGGTATTAAACTCTTACATTTCAGACTTGAAAAAGCTGGAAGAAAAAAGAGAATAAAGAAAGCCTGTTACAGCAGTATGTTGTGTGGCTTTTCCTCTGTGTCTCCATACTTGCAGGAACAGCAGAGATATCATTAACAGGTAAGAATATGATTTTTTTCTAATGTGTGTCCTATGCTGGCAGTGCAGGATGGAAGTGGTGACTGAGTGTGTGTGTGTGTGTTTATGGTGGAGATTTTTTAATTTTTTTTCATGCACATTAAGTGGGACCTGCATATGAGGTGCAAGACATTTACGGAAGAAAAAAAAAAAGAAACACCATTGGATACTTTGGTTTGCTTGAGCAGTTATAGATCTGCCTGTAGTTGGTGCAGCACCTTACAGACAGATGAAGAAGTCAGCCAAATAATGAATGACAAGGTTAGATCATGGCGGAATGAAGCATTAATGTGGGATAAACTAAAATTTAACATTGTCTCTGCCACCTCATTTCCATCTGTCCTATTGCCCACTTTGTGCTGACAAATATACTGTCCTTGCAGAGACACCTTGCAGTTCATATGCATTCAGAGGTTTTGTCTTCATGTTTTGTCCATCTGAGCCGGAAGAACACTTGAAATTCTTATTAGTGTAAGGTCAAGCATGACATAGGTCCAGGTATGGACAGCTGCTTTAGTTGCTGAATATTACAGACGTCTAGCGGGTGAAGCTATGTTATCCATGTTGTCCTTAAGCAGGAGTGCAGTGCAATTTCTTCTCCTCATATACTCTCCAGACCAGAGCAGAGCATGGTTTCAGGGGTATTGTTAGAGGCATCAAACAACAACATATCAAAGTTGGCCATAACAAAAATGTACTAATATTAATACCCATCATACCTTCTCCATTCTACCAACAAAACTCTCCTATGTATCTCAAATGCTAACACCACTGCTGGCAAAGCTCTTTTCTCTTATACCATAGCTAGAAAGTGGAATAACCTCACCATAATGCATCTTCTGTATCATCTATAACACAGTTCAAAAACTCACTTAAGTCACATCTTGTAGATTCCTGGCTCTGTCCATGCATTACATAGATACTTTCCTACTCTCTTCCACTCCTTCTCACCTTCCTCACTACTTCTTCTTACTGTCTTCATGTTACAGTGTTGGCAGCTCCTCAGTTGACAGTCATCTGGGGCCAAATGTTTTCTGCAATTTAAGCTTGCTAAAACAAATCCATTGCAGATATCTATTATTTCTTGTATGTTTTTTGCTTGTCTTATGACCTTTTGCAATTATTGTTTAATTAATGTGGAGCTTTTCTCCCCGGGCCTCCGCTGTAAATGGACCTCGTTCCAGTCGGACTTTCCCAGTCAACAAATGTAAAATAAAATAAAACAAATAAATAAAAATAAAATGTTGCAGAATATTTTGATTTTTGGCTAATACTGTTGGTCTCTTCCTCATAAAATTTGTGGTTTTCCGGCAAATCACTGGGATGATCTGAGGAATGAAGTCATTAAATAATGGCATACATTTGAGTTTCAGACTTCAAATCAGAAAATGTATGTTAAAACAAACCCTGTTACTCTAGCAACTTTCTAAGTTTATAAGACCAATATTTAAAACGTGTCCCTATTTTGGGGCCTTTGTCCCCCACCCGCATTTTGTTGGGCTTTGTCCAGATTTCTTGCACTAAGAGGTTGAGAGGTATGATACCCATGTCTCTTTTTATTTCAGTTTTGTGTGCTTCATTAATTGTTGTAGTAAGCATAAACCTAGAAGCAGAATAAACGTAACAGACTGCTATCACTAAAAGGTGACAACTACATGTAAACTGAAGATCTGGCATGGATACTCTGGAAAGAAAAAGAGTACAAATGTTCTAGTAGAGCTCACGGATATCTTTGCCCTATTAGTTCTTAATGCTGTGGCAGGCAGTCGCACTTCACCACAGACCCTGGTGCTTCATGGGGTTTTGTCCTAGATCTGTGTTTTTAACAAAGGTAGAGAGCAGTTTACTGTGTATCCATGTTTCTGTGTTTCCTGTTTGAGATGTAATAATTTGGAGTTAGTAATTCAAAGTGAGACAGAATCACCATAAGAAAAAAATGAATCAAATGAATCAGTACTTTGACATTTTATTTAGAGTCGATCTTGGTATTTCATTATTTAGTGTTTCTGTACTGAGTGCTGTTTATTGTATATATATTCAATCATTTCTGATAATTTCTGTTGCAGAGTTGTTTAAGCACTGTCTTTACTTTTCTGAAGTCAAGGCTAAAATCAAGAGTTTCTAGCTGACCAAGTTTGCAGATGATTGCAGGTGCAGTTGTTGAATTCCCCCAAGACACAAATATCACCCAGTAAGTCCTGACACAGACTAATAACTGGTGCCAGAGTCATGGTATAAAGCTGAATGTCAAAAACTGCACTGCAGTATCTTTCACAAAGATGACCACCTCAAACTACTATATTGACAATATACCCATAAAAGCAGACTCTGCAGGCAGTCAATTGTAGTGAGGAAATCATTCTGTGTTGCACAAGTAATAAGCTGGGGTATGGCATCTAGATCCAAACATGTTATCATTCAGATGCATTCTTCTTTCATAAGATCAGTGACTGAGTACAGCGCCCCCTTCAGTATGTACCTGATGAGGCATATGCAACAACTGGAGCACGCACAGAGATTCCTCACAGAAAAAGAATAGGTGGTGTGGAAAGCAAGTTCTATGCGGTACCAGGGGTGTAGCCAGATACTGACATTCTATATTGCCCTCCCACAACCACCCACCTATCATTTTAAAAATGTTCTTAACCCTTAGAGTGCTACCCTTGGGCATAATGGTAATTTATACCCATAAAAATACTTTAGAGGTGATTTCCTTTCACACAAGCATTCTTTGTATAACTCTATACTATAAATATTCATTTGCACAGTTCTAAACATTCTGCGCTTTTTATGTGCTGAAGTTTCAAATAGATGCTCAGAAAAAATGTACTCACTTGAGCACGTTCAGTATGTCGAGCTACAGCCCTGTGCGGACCATCTCAAATCCTTGTCCTTATATTCAGTCTTCTACAGACTGCTGAAAGGTCACCTATGCCTGGTCTACAAAGAATCCTCTAATCCAGCTCTAATGGATCTGTTGTACATCCATAAAACAAATAGCATCAGGGACACCTAATCCAGGAGTCTAAACCTTGCCTGCAACATAAATAGGACATACCGGGGAGCAAAGTATGTGTCTTATAGGCCCCTTTGCTGGGACGGCCCTCCCAGCCATGTGAAGCAGAGCTCATCCCTGTACTTATTCAACTGAAACTTAAATTAGTGGATGGGAACTGTAAATATACCCCTGGTCTGACAGCTATGTCTCCATTAGAGAGCGTAAGCTTGCAATGCTCAGCCACCTCATGCCCAAGTTTATATATCCTATACCAATACCTATCAAATTTTATAGGGAGGTGTGGCTAAGCTTAAAAAGATCCCTTGGGGTGATAGCAAAATATTCTACTATGTTACTGTGATACTATGATGTGATATTTGGATTTATGATAAATTGCCAGGGAATTTTCACCTCATTAACAGGTATAGTTTCACTTTCCACCCATTAGCAGGTTTAGTTTCATTTCTATGTTAGATTGCTACAGACAGACATTCTTTTGACTTAATTTATTAGCAGGAACTGCTGAATTCCAATGGTTTTGTGGCATCAGAAATATGGATGCACCATTTCATTATCAGATCCAGTTTCAGCCTCCCTTCCCCCACCACAGCCACTACCATTCATGACCCACTGCTGCTTATTACTCATACCATCCCGATGGCAACTGGGAACTAGGGTACCTCTGATCTGAGTTATGAACTCCTGTCCAGTCAGAGAATTGTGAGTGAAGGTATGAATCAGACAACATCTATCCTTGTACAGTGACTTCCTCTGCATTGTTTACACAGTAGTGGGATGTGAAGCCCACAAAGATGAAGAGGAATCAATAAAGAATGAAGCACTGCAGGAGGTGGTCATCTGTGCATGATCATCTTAGACTGGACGGGCACTACAGGGTCTGCTAGTAGGACATCAGTCATAACAAAGGTATACTTCATGTTAAGAAAAGTCTCAGTGGTCTTAAAACAATGTGCCTGGGTCTTTTATTGAGCCTTGCTATCTCGGCTGTGCCATGAGCCTGTTTGTTAATGTATGACATCAATCACTACTTTTGCTTACCTACCCCATCATTATTACCTCTGCCGTACCCCTGTATTCTGTCAGACATTCAGTACTTCTGCTTCGTTACAATCCAGTACAGAGGAAAAAATCCCTTTCTTATAAACGTTGGTGTAAATAGCTTGTATCTAATTCTGAGTTTTAATTTGGTTCATCTCTTTTTAATAGTAGTGTAATTAAGAACTATTCCGAGTTTAACCGATGTGATATCATTTTATGTATATCGGAGCTGTTTTATTTATCAATGTAATTTATAAATGTACTTTAGTTTGTACACCTAGTTACTCCAATACAGGGCTGGGGGGAGAGTGGCAGAGCCTTTTCCTGCAGTCAGTAGACACAGGACATGGAAACATATCCTGTAAAGGTGCCAACCCATCACAGGATGCATGCACACCTATGGACAGTTTAGAGGGTTGCCATTTCTTCTGCAGCCTGTCTTTAGCATATGGAAGGAAACCAGACCACCCAGCAAAAATCTACACAGGCATAATTAGGACAGAAGGACTCTTGCAGGAAACCTCTACAGCTGAGAATCAAACTAGAGAACCGGGTGATGTGAGGTAGCAGTGCTAACTGCTGTGCCATTGTTTCAGTCCAATGAAGGTTAATGTGATTAGTTTGATATGGCCATCTCTTCTCAGATGGCTATCTGTAGCATGTAATGTTTGTATGTATCATGTCTGTGTACACACATAGATGATGTTAGGTTCTGATGAAGCATGTGGTCGTATAACAGACAAAATAGAACATACCAGCAGAAATGCATAAAATAAAGAGAAACACAAAGAACTGACTCTGGTATTCTTTGTGTTTTTGTCTCTCTGGTGAAAAGCAATGGGCAGGAGTAACAAGTGTTGGTCTAATATACTTGCTAGTTATTGTTTCAAAGTGTCTTTGTACAGCATTTTACAAATGCCACAAGGAATTATATACTTGCTCTAAAGTTAAATGACAAATTTGAAAATCTTTTACTAGATACAAATTGCAGTCTGACAGATCTAAAAAAAAAAACAATTCTTAGTATTTGAAAACTGCAGTATAAAAATACTGTCAGTCCTTTCATAATGATGTTTATCAATGGTTAAAATACATGTTAAAATGATATTTCTTGTTAAGATCTCTATTTAGTACGTTCTTTATATGTCTGTTTGTTGATGAGGTTTTTTTACATTAATAGTAGATTGTGATTTAAAAAAAAAAACAAAACGCACAAAGATCAGTGGAGGCTCTTTGTGTGTGTTTCTAGCTTATTTTGTTTTAAAATTAATTTTATGCTGTTTATAATAGCTGTGTTTGTATTGTGCTGTTCTTTTCAGGCCTTACTTAATTTATAGAAAGCATATGCTGCATCCTATTGTAACCCTGCACAGCTTGCTTCATTGGGACAGTAGCATGTGGTAGAATGGCTTTCTCTCTGCTGGTATCTAGAGATTTTTTTTCTGAAAATGCTAGACAGTGTGGTATCCAACCTGGCATCTCCTGTTATTTTCTCTACCCTCATGTGTCTGTACAGCCTCTAGAGGTAGTCACACATTCCTGAAAATAATCTGTTCAAGTCTTGGCACACTGGGAGCAGTGGGGGCTCGACTGCAGGCTGCCATGTTTAATAACCCACTGGGAAAACAAGAATTAGCTGAATGAACTAATTAAAAGCATTCTTTTCCGGCACTTTCTTCATAGATACCATTACACTTAGAGACAACATTCCTCTGAGCTGTTAAACTGCCATCCGTCAATGTAAATTGTTTGAAGTATGGTATTTGGAGACCGTCTGCAGTCTGTGTGGGTCGTTGTTGGCTAGTTTAATGCTATGGGCATGTAGCCAGTGCTGTAAATTTAAGATTCACTTGAGTTTAGACACTTTCAGAATTTGCACTCGCCTCTTGTCCCTTTCTTTATCCAAAATAGAAAATAGCTGTTCTTTTGTGTAGACTGCCATATGCCTAACTTTGTCCCAGTCCTTTAATTTGTTTCTTCCTCTGGACAGTCTCCACTCATCATCGCTATGCCTGTCTTCCTTTAGTCTCTATTAGGTTTCCGCAGGATTCTTCTAGAATCTGCCTGCTGCTTGCTCTTGGCAAGGGTGTCACCATTCATTTTTATTTAAACTGTTTTATCCCTTCTTCCCTCTATTCAAGTGATTCTTTTTTGGGTTTACTCTTCTAATCCAGTCTTGACTCTCTTTTCGTTTGGTGATACAGCATTCAAGTTATTTGCGTGTCGTTGTTTACTGTACGTTGTTATAAGGAACTTTTCATTAGTTGTAGCTATTCTGTATACATCAACATTGTGCAAATGAGACATACTCAAATATGGTAAGAATTACAGTGCATTAATATCAAGCAGGAAATTAAATGGTGCTGGGAACTCCCAAGAGATGAATTGTCAAAGAGGTATGTCTTATGATGCCATTGGATGGATCGACAGATGCTGAGAAGTATGTGCTGAAATTAATGATGAACAGCAAATCTGACACTGCAGTGAACTGAGGTGATATATGCAAAAGTTAAAATGTAAACTGACGGACATTAGATGTTATCTGATAGCACACCAAGGGATGTTAATTTATTTATTTAGTTTAAACTGTTAACCAGGTTACAGCACTAATTTCAGTGGATCTTTTTCAGACTATGCCTGGGAGTAAAGCAAAGTAGGTACAAAATAGTAATACAAAATAGTAATTACAAAATAATACATAATGCTTCTAGAAGGTAACTGTGATAAACAAGGTTCCTGTCAAGTGTAGACAGAGTTATAACAATTCTTAATATAAAGTCAATTTACTTTGTTTTCAGGGCTGAAGTAAACTTGTTCTCCTTTTATGAACTGGTTTACTTAATTCTATAATTATACCTGCATCCTCTGTGATAGAACTGTTAAGCATAAATGCTGTTTTTAAGCCCATAGTTCTTTAGATTTGCAAGAACAGAATGCTTTCAGACTATTCCTAAACTTACTGAAGGCATGTAAAATCTAACAGTTTTATTACATTTGAAATAAAGCTGTTTAAATTGTCTGGTATAGTAATTTAGTTTTGGGAGGAAAGGGTAGCTTTGTTACGTGCTTGCGTTTAGTAAGAGTTGTAATTCTACCTTTTTCTTTTTAACTATTTTCGGAATTTGACTTTGTCTAAGTTCTTCTACCTCATCACCTACCTGACCCACACTCAAACATCATGTTAGTGGTTTCATGTGTCCTTTTCCGTTAAGATTTTTCTTCAGTTAAAAATACATTTGTATTTCCTGAATGTAAGGTAGCTTTTCCTTAATTCAGAGTGGCATAGCTAGAACTTTCTGGAATGCACAGTTACAGACCTCTCCTGTTTCTCTGGCTTTTCTCTTCTGGCAGCCTACTATTCACTAGGATCTCCTGGAATTTTTATTCACGCTACCTGGTTTCATTTTCCTGTATTTTGGACAGTGACAGATGAGTGTGGCCGCAGTCACTGTGTGTATTTTGTTTTTCTTCCAGCTTTCTGCCCAGTGAGTGCCCCCCATATACACACACTTTCCTACATCAATCTTTTTATGCTCTAGTTAATGAGGGTTGGCAGAAGATAGTACCATCACACTGCATATCTGGGGCTCTACAACTTAGCTTGCTCTGTTCTACCACCTCTGGACACATGCTACATTATATGTCTGGGGCTATACACCCTTAGCTTACCCTGTTCCTTTACCACTAGACACTTGATATATGACACATTTAAGGATATTCATCCTTAGCCTACCCTGATGTCCTTCCATATTACTGTTGCAGTATTCTTTACAATAAAGATCTCCTGCCAAGGGCAGCCCAATGTCCAGCCAGTATACCAAAGCCTTTTGATTGTAAAGAGTACATTGTACAGCGCAAGTATGATCCCCACCCACAGTGTAGGGCATAAAGGTGACGTCTGGACATAGCACCCTCAGAACTTCTTTGCTGCCATTCTGAACACCATCTTTGATCGTCGGTCTGAATGCTCGTTTGTCTGCTGGTCTATAGTGCTTTCAGATAAGTGCCCCATTGGGTTTTTTTTTTTTGTTTTATTACCTTAAATTTGCCTTGTTATCTGGTTATTGGGTTTCGTGTCATCCAGAAAGTGGAAATGCCAGTGCGGGAAACAGATTCCCCATAAAGATTGTCACAACCAGTGCTTGTTCTGTTTAGCAGCTTCCCACAACCATATGTCTTGCGAGATTTGTCAGTCCTTTGTCCCTAAGACATTGTGGAGTTGGCTTTCTTCTGTCACGATTTACCTTGAGAATCAGCTACTTAAATTCTTGGCTGAGGATACCATGGAAGGATCTTACTGGCCTGAGTGCCAGCCATCCGTGAAGAAAAAGGCTAAGAAATTCTGGTCTGATTCTTCAGCTGTACCCCCTTCACCAGACGTCTCTCTTGAGGCTGTGAAATGCCCAGTGGATCATCTGATTTCTTTTTCAGATTCCTCTGCCATGACCACTTTGGAGGCTGGGATGGACGCAACCATAGCTGTCAATTTCTTGAGCAAGTAATCTGGACAAAGCCATAAGTAATGATGGGACAAAGGCCCAAAAATAGGGACAAATTTTAAATATTGCTCTTATAAACTTAAAATGTTGCTAAAATAACAAGTATTGCATTAGCACAAATTTTCTGAAGAGTATTGTCCGAAACTCAACTTTCTGTAATTATTTTCTGAATTCAATCCTCAAGGGTTTGTCCAAAATCAAAAATTTTATGAGGAACAGACCAAAATCATGAGACAAAAATCTGGGCATTCCTCAAAAATGTGCACAGTTGAGAGGTATAGACCCAACACCATGGCTTTCCATGGAGGTTTTGCAGATGTCCACATCAGATATACAGGGGGAACCGTGGCTGTCTATTACTGAAGAGCCTAGGGGTATTCCTCAAATTTTAGTAAGTGGTTCCGACTACCATTATTGAGGGCCATCAAGGATATGAGCCTCCAAAATTTTTTAAGGTTGATGTTCCACTCAAAAAGAAACTGGGAAAGAAACGTATTTCACCTGCTGCTAAAGATCCTCAGAGTGAATGGTAAAACTACACTCAAGGCCTCTTTAATGCCCTTATGGCTCTTAAGCCTCCACAGGGTATTTCTGTTCCTTCTCCCCCTTGATCTTCTACCCCTCTTAAGAGACCCAGGGAGCAAGATTCTTCTGAGTAGCATGCTGCTGACTCTGATGAAGAGTCCCTGACTTATTTCTACCAGATGCCTTAGCCTCTTGACTGTGGTTCTGAGGAAGAAGAGTCTATGACTTCTGTGTGTCTATCAGTCCTGACTGTCCTTTTGAAGAGATTTCTTTTAGTGATACTCCTTCCAGAATGATGGAATTTTTCAAATGGGAGTGTGTTTAGGTGTCTGATGTTCAGAAGACGTACTATGAGCTTTTCAAGTGGAGTTTCCTAGACCATCTTCTGGTCCTCTTGTTCTTGCAGCCTTGCTGAATGCCTTTTCAACTGCTTGTCAGGCACCTGACTTCCAAACTCCTGCTCCCAAAAAAAAATGATAGCTTTTACAAAGTGCCTAAGGTCTGCAAGTTTCTTTATAAGTGCCCCTCGGCTGACCCTTCTGTGGTATCAGTTGTTTCTGATAAGCCCTCTAGTTGTTGCCTTCCACTAAGTTTCCTCCCTCTGATAAGGGCAGAAAATCCATGGAGAGCATGGGTAAGAAGGTGTACACTTCTGCTACTCTGCTACTCTAGCCTTTAGGGCTGTTAACTGTCAGACACCCATGACTAGGTACCTTTTGGCTCTTCTCTCTCAAGCCTGTCAGGCTATTTCTGATCTCCCTAATTCTGAAGGGAAGGCTTCTGCACTTTCCATGCTAGGGATGCCCTCCCACATTGCTCACCATTCCATTAACTGCAGCTATGATGCAGCTGATGCTTCATCTAGGGCTGTGGCTTTTGGATGTGTTTTGTGGAGGTATTGCTGGCTCAGACTTCAGCCTTTGTCTGATGATATCAAGGTTAAACTGATGGATGCTCCTCTGGATAATAAGCATTTATTTGGTGCTGCTGCTGCAGCAGATTTGTTTAAGTCCCTGCAAGAAAAGAGTAAGGCCTTACAGCAGTTGAAACATATTTATGTTTCCCCAGTGCTCAAGTTTCAGAGGCATTATCCTAATAAGCCTGCCTTTGTCCATAGACAGTCTTGCCCTCCCCCAAACGTAAAAAGGGTGGTAGAAGAGCTCCACCTGCTAAGGCTACTCAAATTCTTTCTTCTCAGAAGTCTCTTTTTCCTGACAAACCAGGTGCTGTCTGGACTATCCTATGGTTCTAAGCCACATTCCTCTTTCTCTACATCTTTCTGTGTCACTTCCTATTTGGGTAAAAATCACCCAAAACTCCTGCATTCTTTCCATAATTCATCAGGGTTATTACATGGTTTAGAAATCCCCCCCCCTCTTTTGGGCATTCGTCAGCCTCTTCAGGAACAACTGCCCCTTTTCCCAGAGGCGCTTCAGGGCCTGTTGGCTCAAAGAACAATTAACGAAGTTCCAACTCCTCACAGGGGGAAGGGGTTTTACTCCAGAATGTGCTTGGTCCCCAGGGAAGAAGAAACCTGAAGACCCATTCTGGATCTTTCTCAGCTAAACATCTTTTTGAAGGTCCCTTCCTTTTAGATGCTAATGCTATCCTTTCAAACCTTGTTTCCTCTTCTGCTTCATCAGGCTTTTCTAGTTTCCCTGGATCTCATGGATGCTTATCTACACATTCCTATTCATCCCCTTTTCAGGAAACTTTTATGTTTTGCTGTTGCTTCCTGGCATTTTCATTTCTCTGCTTTGCCCTGCGGCATCTTTACTGCCCCAAGGGTCTTTGCCAAATGCCTCAATCCTGTGATTGCTTTGTGTAGGCCAAGGATGATAGAGGTCTTTCACTACCTAAATGACCTGCTTATTCAGGCCTCCTCTCAAGAGATCTTACTTCAGCATCTACACTTTACCATTTCTCTCCTACAAAGCCTGCAGTTTACTGTAAATTTCCAGAGGTCATTCCTGACTCCCTCACATGATCATATTTTTCTGGGTTGCAGGATCCGTACTGTTCCAGTGCTGGCACCCCTTCCTCCCCCCAAGGCCTTAACTCTCATTGCTTTCTTTCATTCCCTTCTTCCTCTGGCTTCAGTAACTGCCAGAAAATTTCTAAGGGCTCTGTTACATGGTTTCCACCATTCCTATGCTCCATCTAGCCAAGCTCCACATCAGAACGATCCAGTGGTTTATAAAGTCAGTTTGGGTTCAACATTCTCATCCTTTAGATGTTCTAGTCCCTCTACTTCCATGCCTCAAGCTAGAACTTCAGTGCTGGATTCATAAGTTGTTCCTCAACTCAAGGCTTTCTTTTCAACCTCCAATCCCCTCTTAGAAACCTTTCACAGATGCCTCAGATGTGGGATGGGGGCCTCCTTTGGCTCTCTGAAGTGACAGGGTCTTTGTTCACTTTGACAAAAGCAAAAAACACATTGATATCAAAGAGATGAGTGCTCTTCTGCTGGCTCTTCAGGCTTTTCATTCTGTTTTTCCTCCAGGGCCTCTCAAGATTCTCACAGACAATACCACAGTGATGTGGTATGTCAACAAGCAAGGGGCAACAAGATCTTATCTCCTATGAAGGTTAGCCATTCAAGTTTGGGAGCTAGCTATCCAGTATCAGGTGTCCCTACAGGTGGTTTACATCCGCACAGATAAGAACATAGTGACAGATTCTCTGAGCAGGTCCATGACACTGTCTCACAAGTGGATACTTCACAGGGAAGTGTTTCTGGACATTGTCCACCACTGGGGTACTCCTCCAGTAGATCTATTTGCCTCCCCTCTGAACAGACAACTTCCTCTATTTTGTGCCAGAGTCCCATGCCTTCTGTCCTGGAAGGTGGACGCCCTATCTTTTTCTTGGAAAGGGATGTTTCTTTATGCCTTCCCTCCCCTCCTCTCATTCCAAAAGTCCTGTACAAGATAAAGCAGGATACTCCCAAAATCTTGCTGGTGACTTCTTTTTGGCCCAGACAGCATTGGTTGCCTCTTCTTCTGAATCTTGCTCAAGGGCAGTCATTAAAAGTTACCTCACTGGGGGGACCTACTCACACTAGACAAGGGATCTCTCATTCATCCCCACCTGTCAACACTTGAACTGACATTTTGGGTAATATTTTTAAATTAAAATCTCTTTTAGGAAAAAAAAAACAAGGGACAACAAACTTAAGATTTTCATACTTTTAAGAACATGAAACAACCATGAACTTCTCACGACACAGCGCTTAACAGGGCAAAGCTTGGTCTATGCAAATTATAACCCCTGCTATAGGGACTCCCTTATAAAATTAATGGCACAGAAGAAAGGACTGTTTGCACTGGACTTTGTAATTTTTACATGTTTTTGACAGAAGATGCTAATTGTTATATATTGAATTATATACACTCTGTACAATTTTCACATTCTTTAAAGGAATAATTTAGTGTTTGAACTAGAGTGAATAACATGTCGTGTTCTACACTGTCAACTTCAAGGAAACTGTGTTTGAATGTTTCACCTACACTAGCATATTTTAACACTGAGATTGCCCAGAGCTGTAGATGGAAAAAAGACTTGTGTTCTGTATGACTACAAATATTTGCCCTTTCTCTGAGGTTCTACAGCACCTTGAAGTTATACACATTAGAGAGTGTGGAGACTTGTCAGAGGCAAAAATTTGTTCAGTTTTATTTTTGGTGATTATAAAGGACTACTACATTTTTGTGAATAATTTGTGTTTTTAGCTTTGGTCACTGTAATACATGGTCTTTTGTGTTTCTTTAACATAATATTCATTCTTAATAAAGAGATGCATTGTATATGTAATGGAGATGCACAACGAACCATTGTATGCATGATCCATTTCAAAAGTGCCAGTGGTGTTAGTAGAAAACTAGGTTCTAAATGTTTATGCAGCAGTGGTCAAGGAGTGGTCAGTTTGTCCCAATACTCTCCACCAATCCTATTGTAATGACAGTAGTAAAATTACATTATGTAATTCTAGCATGGGAGCTGGTATTGATGTGCATGTGTGACACTGGGAATGTGCAACTTCTCTTCCTTTTAAAGCATCAGAAAAGCAAAACATTTATTGAGCTTAGAAGTGGTTCAAGGGTGTTCCATTGAGCCACTTGTAAGGAATTTTTCAGAACGTGCAGAATTTTGCATACTTAGTATTAGGGGCAGTTACTAAGCAACAGGTAGAATTATGGATTACTGTGTGGATGAGTGAGAAGTGTGCACGTACCTTTAGTGGCTACATAGATAGGTATATGTTAGGCAGACTACAGTGGCATTCTTTACAGCTTAGAATACAAGGACTACTGAGTTAGTGTATGTAGGTAAGGTGGGTGGGGAGGGGGGTGGTTCTCGCCAAATGATGGGGAGCAGGAGACTTACTTTGATTTTGCATGCTTATTTTCAAGTAACAATTTGTTTGTTACCCATTTTTTTATGTCACATGATTAAACTTAAGGGAGGCATGATGGACACTATCGTTTTAAGTTAAAGGATGTAGAAATTATGGAACACAGAACCCCTTTCCTAAGGTACGAGGAACCAAAGAGTCAAATGACAGTCTCAACATGATGAAAGGATAGGCAACAGTGTAGGTTACAGTTTGAAAGGATGCACTTTTCTCTTGTAAAAAAAAAGGCAACTGTTTATATGAGTGAATGTCCTTTCAAGTAAGAGTTTTTGTAAGTAGCCTTTTGTATGGGATTGCATTGTTGTGCTATCTCAGAGTTAGTATACACAATTAGCAAGGGGTTTGTGGTGCACAGAGGGACTCACCCCCTGCAAAAAATTTATTTTAGTTTTTCATATCTTCCATCACTTTAAATTCATGCTAAATGGACTGCTGTTTGTACGTTCACTCTTGTGAACATTCAATATTTCACGAGACACTTAGCTAATGACTCCAAGCACAAAAAATATATAAAGAGTGTGCCATATACAGATGAAAATAGAACAGATTGTAAATATAGAAGAAATTAAAATGACACAAAAATGTACATCATTAATAAGGATGATCGTCTGAAGAAGACATAAGTCATGGCAACAGTGCAAAATATAGTAAAAATACTGGTGGATGCAGGGGTTTCATGAACACAATGTTGTCGGGGAGAGTTTTACGTCAAGACCAAAGCCAGAGTTAATGAGGTCTGACACTAGAAAATGTACATGCAGGTGTACAAAACCAGTTTAGTGAATAGACTGTTCCACTGTGGTCCCTGATAGTATATAAAATCCTCCTGGTGTTTGCCACTGATGACTCCTTCCCGCATAGTTATACAAATGTCCAGCTTTACCTTAGGGATTATAAGTTGCTCTTTCCTGGCATCTTGAGGGTTATTGAGGCAGATTGAAATACTTCCACTTGGCAGAAATATGTCTCCAGTTGGAGGTGGTCTGCAATTTGGATGGACCAGTGCCCCATGCTTTCCCAGTTAGTCATTGTACAGGTGACCCTGACCTTGCTCAAATACCTGTGAGTTGTCAGAGTTATTCCTTGGTCATGGAACTTGTCAGTTATTTCTGTCCATTGTGATCTTGTGGAAAGGAGGATTTTGGCTCAGAATTAATTGATCAGGAAGATCCTTAAAAGGCTGTTGCACCTCTACTAAGGCATGAAAAAACTCTTCCCTCCATAGGACTTGAATTTCATGTTTGACAGATCCATCCATCCACTATTCAAGTGCATTGGATTGACATAATTGGTTTGTTTCTTAGAAAACAGTTTGTTTTGGTGGCCATCACTTCTACCCACTAGATCTAAAAGTTTTAGGCCTTCATATAGAACACTGTAGCCAGTGTTTTACAAGGATTGGGTGTTACTTAAGGGAAACCCACATTACCACCCAAAAGTCCTTTCTGAGTTGTCCCTGGACCAACCTGTTCATCTCTGTGCTTTACCAGGATAAAAACCAAGGGAGTGAAGGTGCATTTCACCCTGGATGTACATTTCAGCATCAACTGTTATAAAATGAGTGCACCGATTTATAAGGGATGTACCAAATGTTCATTTTCTTCATTCCAGGAACAGAAAAGCTTCTGATTACCAAACAAAACTGCATTGCCTTTTACCATCAGAGGGCTCAAGGCCTGCTGAAAACTGCTACCATTGAAGTATACTCCTTTGGCAGAATGGTAGTCTCTACTGCTTGCTTCAAGAACATTTCCACTGCAGATGAGCATGATTGTTGAAGCCTTGGCTTCAGCAGTCAGGCTTCATTTGTCACTATGGTATTTCAGGAGTCATCCCTCTAAATGCGGGTGGTCCTTGGGAGGTCTTCTGGCTCCATTCAGTCTGGTGGTTACTACTTGGGGGGTTCAGCCTGACAGTGGACTCATCAATGGGGGTCTTTAATCTTAAATATGAAAGATATGCTCTTACAATATCAGTTAATGTACAAGAGGGCCCTACCCCCGGCGCTAAGGAATTCTCCTATATGTGGACATTCTGTCCATCTAGTCTTGGCTAGTGGAGCTTTCTAGAAGTCAGATAAGTACTTACTTGCATATTATTTGTTAGCAGTGTAGCTGTAATTTTTCACAGCTATTTCTTGATTTATGGAAGATGGTCTGTCTTCGGATGTGGACAGACTGGCAGCCTCTGTGGGTAAGCCCACATACGTGGTCGAAGCAGAATGCATGGCATCTACACTTATTGAGTATACTTATGATCATGAAATCTTCATAAATAGTTACTGAGTGGTGATGGGTGAAAAAAGATAAACCCAACTACAGGACCTATTAAATGGGTTCTCTTGAAGATCAACTGATTTAGAAAGAATGCTCCTTATTTTGAAAGTCTGCCCATTTAGGTAAGTCTGTAGGACAGTTTACAATCCATTAATTCAAAATAATAATATTTTTAAGGCATAATCCATAAATACTAATGTATTTATCTTATAGTGGACTCTATAGTATGAAAATGAAATGGATAATTGAGTCATAACAGTACGCTGGCCCAGAAGAAGACAGAGAAATACAAGAAGAAAACATGAGGAAAAAATAATAAAACTAATACTTGAAAAATGTTTATCTATTTCAACTGGGACATGCTAAATTGGTAGATGAATAGTGGCTGTCTAGAAATGCTATAGAGAATATTTAGTTAAAACTTAGGAATTTATCTTGTGCAGATATAATAGGAATGATGAACATTTAGCCTTAGTTGAATTTAATGTAGTACTGAGATCATAAGCTTTTTTGGTCTGGGTTACACCAACAAGGTCTGTTTTTTTTTTTTTGCTAGGGAGACCTCAAGGCAGCATTCACACTGAGTAGGAGAAATGTGTCCAGTACACAAAAAAGTTTTGGTATTCCTTTCTGCTAGTACAGTGGGATCTTAAATATGGAAAACTCAGTTTATTGTCTCTTCTGGTATTCCATCTGTAGAACATAAAGTCAGAACACCAGTGTTTTTCTTGTAAAAATAAAGATTACTGACAAAAGAAATATAAACAGAACTAACTATAAAAACTAGATTTTTAGCTGGAGTTTTAATAACAACATTAAGACAGTGTTTTTTAAAGGAATAAAAATATTTAATGTCAGAGTCATGTTTCAAAACAGTAAGCCCTGCTGATTTATTATTATAAGCATTAGAATCATTTGCTTTGATATTCTTTGGACCATTTAAAATTAGACTTTTGCTCTGATATACAAGTTTCCTGTAGGGAAGTGATTTGTGGAGATGGAAACTTGAATTATTTGAAAAGATTATTTCTTTTTTAAACCGCTAATGTGTAAGGAAGATGTTTTGGCAAGATAAAGTTAACCATTTTATATCATTTGAATACATTCCGTAATGATTTGTAAGCTATTTGTTTCCAAAACTACAGAAAGTCCAGACATTGTTTTGATAATAAACCTGCATTTTTTACACTCATTTTCTCATTACCGTCCCTCATGCCACCAAGAACTGTAAGCCTATGGTATATTCTGGGTCCACCTCCTCCGTCACCTCAATACTTCCATAGTTCCTTTCTGTGCAATTCCAGATGTATCCCTTTACCTGGCAGGTTTCCCTACATCTTGGAGGACAGTACCCCAAGAGTACTGATTCCTTTGGCTGGGGAGGGAGGAAAGCTCTGTCACTATATTCAGTTTCCTACAGTTTGCTAAGGGGTGAGGTATGCCTGGCTTAGAGGGCAGTCTCTGACCAAGCCCTAATAGAAACACTACACATTCATAAATCAAATTGCAGGAGGGTCACTCACTCCAAGGATCTTAACCTAGCCTCTGACATGAACAGGTCATGCTGGATAGATAGATACATCTCCCAGAGACTACCACGTCTCTGGAACAGACTTCCAGTTCACGTGAAACAGAGCCCCCTACCTGATCCTTTTTAAACACAACCTAGATCAATGAATGGGTGACCACAAATTCACTCCTGGAGTGGTGCCCATGACTCTCCTAGACAGAGGAAGTTGGTATTAACTACCATAGACCATTAGCTCTTCGAACTTCCCTCACCTAACCACTGATAATTGCAGCAACTGAAAATAAATATGGCTAGGCTTGTAAGGGTTCTAGGTCCATTAGCCTAGTAACCACCTATGAACCTAGTGAGGGAGGCATGCTGGATCTAGTAGCCATTATTTAGGAAGACAAGGTAAGCTCTCTAATAGAGGAAGTGATGTACATTGCCATCAGCACATATTATATGCTTAGATATCTGCCACTACCCTTTGTATAGGGAATCCCTTGCTAGTTTCCTTGGCTCCACCAAAGATCATGCAGTCAGTGATAGATCCTATATCCTTCCCCCTGGGATAGGAGAATGGGCCAGTAGATGCTGCAGTCAATCCTTGCAGCTTACGTCTCATGTGCATTGGGTCTGTTTCAAACATGGCTTAGTGGTGGGACACATGGGAAACCTGCCACTACTTCTGCAAGCTAGCCACAGTAAAACTGCATAATTTTGAGCGCCATCCCTGTTCTTGAAGTAACCTTTGCCAGGTGATCTGAATTAGTTATGCAGGTTTAAAGTCTTTAGTTTTGCTTTTGTCAAGAAATATTTTTTTTAAAAAATGTGAGCCTGGTTCCTATATCTCACGTCAAATTTTGAAGGAACTAAAAATTCCCTAGTTATGCATCCAGTTAATGTGCACATATTTTTACAGTAATTTCTGAGTGTATATGTGACACCCCTGGACTGGCCCAGTAATCAAGGAGCCTCAGTCCTCACCACTAGGACCAGTGAGGGGCGTACACATTGAGAGGATAAGTACACACACAGTAAAGTACAATTTCTGTTAAGAGCACTGTGAAGATAGGTGAAGGCTGCCAGCCTGGCTAGATAGTATTTTCTAGATAATTCTGAAATTTGTAAATATTAATGTAAGCCATAGACTTGTTCTCTCTTAAATGTGAAAAGACTGAATTTGATGTTTAACTGAAAAAAATGTAACAACAGTGCACTCTGCTGAAAGAAAGCTGATAAGTCAAGCATTGTGAAATTCTTTGATCTAAAACTCGGAGCTGAGATGTCTAGAGGGGAGGCATTCTGCCTATTGTTTTGAGGCCAGAGTTAATGGCTAGAATTTGCATGTATAATTTCTTTTATTGCTCTGGCTTCCTGACCAGCTGCAAGACCAAAAGGGCTATTAACCTCTGAGTTTCTGTTAGCCTAGGAACCAGAAAGAAATGATGTAATCTGAAATGAATCAGTGGTCCTGTGTTATCAATTTAAGGACAGAAAGAATGAGAGCATTTAGCATTTGTCTTGAGAACATCCAACTCACCACACTGCCTGTATTCTATATGTAAGTTTATTTTAGAACTGTGTTTTTTCTTAGATATAACTAGGAACTAGGAAGATTAGATTATTTTTTTCTGTATTGGCGTCAGAACATTTCAACTGTATTATTTTAAGTATTTCTCTGTGATCTCTGAACTCTTGACTAGCACTGTGTAGTAAGACGTATCTTGTGTTTTTATTATTTATTATTAAAAATATTTTAAACCTTTCAACTGTGACTGTTTTGTGTAGAGATAATTTAAGCTCTAAGATACACTGCATGTATTTAGTGATACTGGCCAAGACACTCCAATAAGCCTTGACTGTTCAGTTGCATTTACCATTTGGATAATTATATTGCACAGTATAATTGGACACCCTTTCATAAGGGCCTTTTAGTAGCTGATAAATATTAGAGGGTGGTGGCAAGTGGTACTACCATATAATCTGGTTAAAAGGGGCACAGCTGGAGAACCTGTGCCAGCCTTCCCCATGAGTGTCTGTGTGGTTGTATGTAACTCTTATCTCAAAGTGTGTGTGTCAGCTACTTGGGCAGGGACATGAAGCACTGGTTGGACAGAGAGGGTGCTGGAGGTTTTAGCTTGCCCACTAGGCTGAGAGCTGGACCCTATAGCTGTGCCAGTGGGGAGACTTATTGGGGATCTGGAGAGAAAGGGAGAAAACAGCCCCAGAACGACTATGATCTCTGTGTGGTTCTAAGGGAAATTGTACTTTACTGTGTTTGTATTTATTATCCTTTCCCTTTATGGACGCCCCTCACTGGTGTTAGTGGTGATGATTGAGACTCCTTGATTGCTGGGCCAGTGCATGGGCATCACATATTAATTGTTTGGCAGTGGTGGTATATCCACACCACATATTAATTGGTTGGCAAATACTAATTGGCTTGTAGTGGTGTGGGTAGTGTGAATTCCTGTAGCTTGTGTACAGTAATCACTGAAGGTATTTTTGTACTCTTAGTCAGCCATGCAGTGAATACTCATTGTTCAGATCATAATTGTTGTATTTCTCTTGTTAGCTTAGTTAGTTAGGGAGAGCAGGCAAGCATGTTAGCAGGGGAGTATGGAAAGCTGACAAAGAGCCAGCTGGCTGAGATGTGCCAGGCTAGGGGACTGGTGCATGGAAACCTGACGAAGGCAGACATTATTGCAGCTTTGGTCACAGCTGCATAAGAAAATGGCAACCAGGAGGATGATCAGACTGGTAGTGGAGATGTACTACACTCAGAGAATGGACAGCTCAACCTTTCTGCAGAGGACTTAAAAATTTATCTGGAGCTAAAGAGACTTAAGTTGGAGGTCAAGCATGTGGAAATAGAAACAGCAGAGAGAGTGAGGTGTCTAGAGAGTGAGGACAATGAGAAACCGCAGAGAGAGTGAGGTGTCTAGAGAGTGAGGACAATGAGAAACCGTGACGTTTGCAGGCTGAGGAGAATGAGAAACTGTTTCACCTGGAAGCTGAGAAAAAGGAAAAGCAGAGGCAGCATGAAAAGGATATGCTGACTCTTCACCAGAGTCATAGAGGTAATGGGGAAGGGAATAACTGGACCCCAGAAGCACAAGCAGTTTAAAGAGGGGATCATTTTGATAGTTTCATTCATATGTTTGAGAGTGTATGTAAACAGTATGATGTTGACCAAAGGCTCAGTTCCTGACCACCTTACTCCATGGTAAAGCTGTAACTGTGTTGTCTAAAATTTCTAATCAGGAATGATTTGCTTATACTACTGTTAAGAACTGATTGTTAGAATTTTTTAAGCTAACACCTTAAACTTATAGGGAAAGGTTTTGTGAGCATAGACGCAAGGCAGATGAAAGCGTGTGTGAATATGTTGCTGAACTGAGCACTTATTTTCATAGGTGAGTTAGTGGATGTCAGGTCACCACTTTTGAAGGGCAGGAAGACCTTTTGGTGAGGGAACAAGCCCTTAGCACTTTGCTTGGGGACATGAGGATCTAGTTATCTGGTAGACAATGTGCTACTTCCGAGGAGTTGGAGAAGAAAGGAGATCTATACCTAGCAAGCAGTGCATCACTGCACAGGAAAGGGATCCCCAGTACTGCTCATGGGTCTAAAGGAACCCATGGTGGGCAATGCAGACTGCCCCAACAGAATCTGCCAGTATCAGGGGAAGTCACTAGTCCAGGTACACATCCAGGACCTAGGATTAAATGTTTTGAATGCAACCAGTCAGGCCATGTGGCATATAGATGTCCATGGAGGCAAGGTGGGTAACAAAAGTTGAGGGAGCCAGTAAGTGGGGAAGACAAAATGCCAATAGTAGATTATCTTGAGACAACAGGGGTACTGAACTACCATCCTGCAGATGTTCTGATAGGGAAGGATTTTGATGAGGCAGTACTATGTGCTCATGCAGTTACACGCAGTCAGGCTTGGAGACAAGCATGTGGGTCTGGTAGCCTGGGGAGGCCCAGATAAATTGCATACTTGCAGCTAGGACTGGTGAGCTGGTTACTTCAGGGAGGAAGCTACACTGTAGCAGTGAGACTGAAGGTGCACCACAGCTGCTTGTGGGTACTGATGTTCCCTTGGACAGAGTAACTACAAAGGTAGAGGTGAATAGTAGTACCCAGGCTGACAGTGAGGCACCACTCTCAGTGGATGCCAGAATTCCTGTGGAAAGGGAGCTGGGAAGGGTTACAAATAGAGAGTTGAGACAGGCTCAGCTCTCAGACCCTACATTGCAAGGCCTGAGGCAGGGAGCTAGTGAGGCATCTGATTCTCAGTGGAAGGGGGAATCTGTATACTGGGACAAAGGGTTACTGTACTGAAAATGGACCCCTGAGGGAGAGATAGAAGGTGGGAGAGTACAGCAGTTGGTAGTGCCTAGAGCCTACCATCTGGTGCTTCTAGCCATAGCCCATGATATTCCCTTTGCAGGTCATATGGGAATAAAACATACAAACAGACATATTATGCAGAACTTCTGTTGGCCTGGAATTTCCAGAGATGTAACAGGGTACTACAGGACCTCTGAACAGTGCCAAAGGGTAGGCAAGGCAGGAGACAAGGTGAAAGCTCCTTTGATGCCTTTGCCTGTGATTGAGGAGCCATTTCAGAGGGGAGCTATGGATATTGTGGAGCATCTGAGTACCCCAAGTTCTACCGGGAAAAAGTATATCCTAGTGGTAGTAGATTATGCTACAAGATACCCTGAGGCAGTGGCTCTGTCCTCCACTGAGGCAGAAAAGGTGGCAAATGCTTTGTTAGAGATTTTCACCAGGGTAGGTTTCCCAAAAGAAATATTGACTGATGGACTGGCAGTCTGGGCTGTCGCAACATTTTTCATGTCAGACCTGCTGGCTTGTCTGTGAAAGTCCAGTGGGGTGAAGTACCTGAAGACCACCCTCTACCATCCCCAGACTAATGGTTTTGTTGAGAGGTTAAACTCTACAATCAAGTCCATGCTATTTGCAATTGCAGACCAGTTTAAGAGGGAGTGGGACAGATATTTGCCCCATCTGTTGTTTGCTTAGAGAGAGGTTCCCCAGGAATCCACAGGTTTTTCACCCTTTGAGTTGCTGTATGGGCATAGGGTGAGGGAAACTCTAGATGTAATTTGAGATGAGTGGGAAGGTGAGCATGAATCTCACCAGGAGCCTATTGTGGCATATGTCCTAAACCTCAGGACAAGGCTCAGGAAACTCATGGGCTTGGCCCAGGAGAACCTGGCAGAAGCCCAACAAAAGAAAAAGGTATGGTATGACAGGAATGCTTGAGCTAGAGAGTACGCTGTTGGGCAGCAGGTAATAGTTCACATTTCTGTCAGACACAACAAGCTCCAAGCAGCTTAGGAGAGACTCTACAAGGTGGTAAGAAAGGTAAGTAATGTTAACTACATGGTGGAACTACTAGGCAGATGGCAGGGGCACAAACTGTACCATGTTAACATGATGAAGCCTTACCATGATAGGGAGGTCCATGTGCTGAGTATTTGCAGTAGCTTGCAGGAGGAGTCTGTGGGAGATCTGGTAACTGATCTCCTCTGCGAGGCTTGGACTGACACCTCAGTGGAAGGGGTAGCAATGTCCCAGCAGATATTTCCTACCCAGGTTCGAGAAATCCATGCAGTGTTACAGGAGTTTGGGGACATGTTCACTGGGAAACCAGGGTGCACCTACCCGGTGTAGCACCAGGTGGATATAAGACCCCAAAGGCCTATTAGGCAGGCCTCTTATAGGGTGCCTGAGAGAGTCAAACAGACTCTGAGGGAGGAGTTACAGGAAATGTTGGAACTAAGGGTAATTCAAGAGCCAACAGTCCCTGGGTCTCCCCAGTGGTGCTGGCTCCAAAGAAGAATGGCAGCACCAGATTCTGTGTGGACTACAGGAAATTAAATAGTCGTACAGAGTCAGATGCTTACCGCATGCCTAGGACAGATGAGGCCCTAGAGCAGCTGGGTGGGGCTAAGTATCTTACAACCATGGATCTTACCAAGGGTTACTGACAGATGCCCTTGACTCCCAGTGCTAAAGAGAGGTCAGGCTTTGTGACTTCTTTTGGCTTGTATGAGCTCACAAATATGCCCTTTAGGATGAATAATGCCCCAGCAACTTTCCAGAGGCTGGTAGATCATATCCTAGCAGGTGCCTTTGCTTACCTAGATGGTACTGCCATCTACAGCCATTCCTGGCAAGAGTACCTTCAACATGTCAGGGAGGTGCTGGCCAGACTACAGAGGGCAGGGTTGACCATTATGCCCAGCAAATGTCAGGTGGGTATGGCAGAGGTCTCCTACCTGGGACATAAAGTGGGGAGTGGTAAGATCAGGCCAGAACCTGGCAAAGAGGAAGCCATTCAGGCATGGCCTGCACCTGTTACCAAAAAGCAGATGAGGGCATTCTTAGGGACAGCAGGATACTACAGAAAGTTAATTCCCAGTTATAGTACCATAGCTGCTCCCCTCACAGACCTGACGAGGAAGAACAGGCTATATAAGGTAGTGTGGATCCCAGCATGTAAGCAGGCATTCCAGGAGGTTAAGGAAGCTTTGGAATGACCCCCTGTATTAGCCAGTCCATTTTACAGCAAAGAATTTGTTGTGCAGGTAGATGTTTCGAACGATGGGGTGGGGGCTGTATTTAGCCAGATTTCTTCAAAGGGATAAGAGCACCCAGTGGTTTATCTCAGTTGTAGGCTCCAACCCAGGGAGGAATGCTATGCAGCTGTAGAAAAGGAATGTCTAGCCATAGTGTGGGCACTGCAGAAACTTCAGCCTTATCTGTATGGAAGAAAAGTCACTGTAGTGACAGATCACAATCCCCTAACATGGTTACACAGAGCCAGCCAGCAAAATGCCAAGTTGCTAACATGGAGCCTAGGGTTGCAAGCATATGATATGTCAGTGCAGCACCACAGTGGGATTAGCAATGCCAGCACAGATGGGCTCTCAAGATAGGGAATGAGGTAAGGTATACTCATATAGACCTAACCCTCACAAGCAAAGTTTCTCAAGTTTCTCTTGAAAAACTAGCTTGAGTTCTCCAGGGGGGAGTTGTGTGAAGATAGGTGAAGGCTGCCAGCCTAGCTAGATAGAATTTTCTAGATAATTCTGTCATTTGTAAATATTAATGGAAGCCACAGGATTGTTCTCTTAAATGTGAAAAAAACTGTATTGGATGTTGAACTGAAAAAAAAAATGTAACAACATTGCACTTTGCTGTAAGAAAGCGGATAAGTCAAGCATTGTGAAATTCTTTGATCTAAAACTCAGAGTTGAGATGTCTAGAGGGAGGCATTCTGCCTATGGTTTTGAGGCCAGAGTTAATGGCTAGAATTTACATGTGTAATTTCTTTTATTGCTCTGGCTTCCTGACCAGCTGCAAGATGAAAAGGGCTGTTAACCTGTGAGTTTCTGTTAGCCTGGGAACCAGAAAAAAATAATGTAATCTGAAATGAATCAGTGGTACTATGTTATCAGTTTAAGGACAGAAAGAATGAGAGCATTTGGCATTTGTCTTGAGAACATCCAACATCACCAGCACTGTCTTGCTCTATATGTAAGTTTATTTTAGAACTGTGGTTTCTCTTAGATATAGCTAGGAACTAGGAAGATTAGATTAGTCTTTTTTTCTGTATGGATGTCAGAACTTTTATACTGTATTATTTTAAGTATTTCTCTGTGATCTCTGAACTCTTGATTAGCACGGAGTAGTAAGAAGTATCGTCTTGTGTTTTTATTATTTAATATTAAATATTTTTAAACCTTTCAACTGTGCTTGTTTTGTGTATAGATAATTTAAGCACTAAAAGTGCATTGCATGCATTTAGTGATATTGTACAAAGCCACTCCAGTAGCCTTACTCTTCATTCACACTTACTATTTGGATAATAATATTGCACAGTATAACTGAATACCCTTTCATAAGGGGGTTTTAATAGCTGATAAATATTAGTGGGTGCTGGCAAGTGGTACTACTGTATAGTCTGGGTAAAAGGGACACAGCTGGAGAACCTGTGCCAGCCTTCCACAGGAGTGTCTGTGTAGTTGTATATAAGTCTTATCTCAAAGTGTATGTGTGTCAGCTACTTGGGCAGGGACACGAAGCACTGGTTGGACAGAGAGGATGCTTGAGGTTTTAGCTTGCCCACTAGGCTGAGATCTGGACCCTAAAGCTGTGCCAGTGGGAGTCTTTTTGGGGACCTGGTGAGAAAAGGAGAAACCAGCCCCAGACTGACTGTGATCTCTGTGTGCTCTTAAGGGAAATTGTACTTTACTGTGTTTGTATTTATTATCCTTTCCCTATATGGACGCCCCTCAATGGTGTTAGTGGTGAGGATTGAGGCACCTTGATTGCTAGGCCAGTGCACAGGCGTCACAAGCACACAGAGATCACAGTCAGTCTGGGGCTGGTTTCTCCCTCTTTCTCCAAATCCCCAGTACGACTCCCCACTGGCACAGCTATAGGGTTAAGATCTCAGCCGAGTGGTCAAGGCAAAACCTCCAGCACCCTCTCTTTCCAACCAGTGCTTCATGTCCATTCCCAAGTAGCTGACACAAATGCACACTCACACACACACACACACACACACACACACACACACGCATGCATGCGCGTGCACGCGTGCACACACACGCACACACACACACACACACACACACACACACACACACACACACACACACACACACACACACACACACATAAACACGCACACACACACATAAACACACATAAACACACACACACACACACACACACACACATACACACACACACACACACACACACACACACACACACACACACACACATTTTGATATTTGATTTATACACAAACACACAGACACTCCTGGGGAAGACTGGCCCAGGATCACTAGCTATGCCCCCTTCTGCCCAGACTATAAGGTATCATCAGCTACTATAAGGCCCTTCCCAAAGGGTGACCAATCCTGCTGTGTGATGTTTCTGTTATCCAAATGGTAAGTGTGACCAAGGCTAAGGCTATTTAGGAGTGGCCTATACAGTGTCACCAAATGCATATGCAAGTACTTTAAGAGCTTAAATATCTCTAAACAAACCAGCCACAATTAAAACGTTTAAATATATTATTAGTTAATAAAAGAACAAAACAATATTCAATAACTCATCACAGTAACTACAGAGTTCAGAATCACAGGAAATATTTTAAAATAACATTGCAGGACAGTCTCAAATAAATACAGAAAACATCTAAACTAATCTTTACTATATTCCTATCTCTAAAAGAAACAATGTTCTAAATAACTTACAGAGCAAGGCAAATGCAGATGAGAAGTGCTGAAAGGATGTTTTCAAAACCAAGACAAGATACAAAATGCACAGTCTCTGAGAGAGTTCCCAAATTAATATCAAAACATTACTGCTGGGTCAGCTGGTTGATATCACTGTTTGTTACCTGCCTTCAGTTCCCAGACTTATAGATACCAACAGAATTTAACATTTCTCTGTGAAAAATACATATCTCTCAGAAGTTTGCCTTGAACTGGAAGTTGTAAAACAGTTAAATACTTTTACATTTTAAACCTAGTAATTATTTCTGTTTCAAGACAATAGAAAGAAACCTGTAGCTGTATACATCCTTTCTCCTTCAACAAAACTGGGAGATAAACACAATCGTAAAACAATTCACTTATTTGCTTAGAGTTTGCAAGTCAACTCTGTTCTTTTCCAGTAGGGTACATTGTGGTTACATTCTTTAAGCTCAGTACATAACATGCAGTTCAACACACATTTCTGCACCAGTAGTTTAATATACACATAACATGTAGTTCTCTTACATTTGTAAGACAAACCTATGGATCATATTAATATTCACAAATGACATATGATTATTTACAAAATTCCATATAGCTGGACTGGCAGTGTCACATTAATATATAACTCATATTAATATTTTCAAGTAATATATAATTATTTACAATATTCCAGCTAGCTGGGCTGGCAGCATTTCGGTTTGTCACAGTATACTTATTTTTTATTTTATTTTATTTATTTGTATTTCTTAAGTGGTGTAGAACTCTGACCATAATAGATCAATTTCAGTTTTAGACTGGGGAAAGGTTAAATGACAATGCAAATGCATTTGCAGTTGCAGTGTAAATAAGTAAACCTATAATATCCTTCAAAACAGCTTCGGTTACCCGAAATAAATTGGAACAAAATACTGACACAGCAACCAAGGGAAAAAAAAGGTAGCCACAAAGTCAAATGAACATTTAGCGCTTTCTTCCACTTTATTTTCACATGGACTTCTTCAGAAAAACCAGGACTCCTCCCTACATCCTGGTTTTATACTTAGTATACAGGAAATGATGTTATTCTATGGCAACAATGTTATTGAACATTGTATTCTGAAGTGAAGAAACATATGAATACATTCCATAAAATTTATGTAGGGAGGGGTCCTGGTTTTTCTGAAGAAGTCCATGTGAAAATAAAGTGGAAGAAAGCGCTAAATGTTCATTTGACTTTGTGGCTACCTTTTTTTCCCTTGGTTGCTGTGTCAGTATTTTAAACCTATAATATATTAGTAACATTATATGTGCAAATGTTTACAGTTTTAGTATGAATAAGTAACAATCAGTCATGAAGAAAAACAATTATGTACAAAATTTACAAGAATAGTGAGCGAGTAATAATCTTATGAATAAAAAAAAAAATGTGAATTTCTATACAGGAAATAAGAGAGGAAGAATGAAAGGAGACTAAGAGGAAATGAAGGGAGGAGAGTAATTAACTCATTCCCTCCAATACAGCTCTTTTGAGTGTGTACCTTTAACTCCCAGTGGGTGTGGCTTGAGCCTTTAAAACAATTTAGTTATCAACTTACAGTTCTAACAAATACTCATTGACAGAGGTCAAATATTGTGATGATGTAAGGTAGTGCCAGCTGTGCCAGGGAGAGAGTTGGGCAGTGCATGCGCAACATATGCCAGCATAGCTAGCTGGAGTTTTGTAAAGAATTATATCTCATTTGAATATCAAACTGATTTATACACATGCTTGTGTAAAAATTGTATTTGTAAAGTTGCTTGTGTTAAAAATGTATCAACAATGGATCCTGCTGGACAGAAAATAAATATACATGTATATCAGACTGTATTGTTGTAACTGATGAAATGTATATATTTTAACACTGGATACTGAAAGGGAAGTGGTTAAGCTCAGCTTAGCTAACCTTAAGAAAAGTAGCCTGAAATTAAATGACCTGGTTTAGTCTGTAAAGATTTTATATCACAGGTCTGAATGCAGCCAGAGAATGGCTTGTTAGTCCCTGCAGGAAGAGTGGAAGTGTTGGAGTTGATTTACAGTTTCCAGATGGTGTAATAAACCTTAGTTAAAAGTTCTATTTGTGTATTTTGACACATCAGTACCATATCCTGGCTCCGTTTAGAGTGAGGGGTAGTTGATGAGATCTGATGTCATTCTGTAGCCAGCACTGAATTGTATTTGAATATTAGTGGGAGATGTGATAAGGACACTCTCTTTTTGGACCTGACAAGAGACAGTCATCCACTTTAATCTTGTTTTGCTTTAGTAAGTAAATAGGGAACAGTAATTGTTCAGTCAGTTAGGGAAAATATAGTGAGATTTGCTACATTTTTTTTCTGTATCTGTCCAAATCTTTCCATCTTTGTTGTTTTTTTATATTTCCTGTGATTGAAACTCTGGTGTTCATTGTAAGTGGATATTTAACATTTTCATGTTTATTTATTATTTATTATTAAATATAACTAAACCTTTCATTGTAGCTGGTCTTTCACAAAATGTTTAACCTTTGAGAGTACATGCATGGTTCCTATATCTGATGTCAGATTTTGAAGAAAATACATTCCTGAAAGTCTTGCTGCTTGGCTAAATACTACCATTTGTATAAATATTAATTCTACTAAGCATAATTGTCTACCATTGTAAGACCCTTAAGTAGCTAGCTTTGGGTGTTCTGGTGGCAGTGAATCTACCTAACAGACTGGGTGGAGGTGGTGGAGCCGATAAGCTGTGCCAACCTTTCCTAGGTGTGTGTGTGTGAAAGTCAAATCTTAAAGAGAGTGTTTGTGTGACAGCTATTTTGAACAGGGACACTGAGAGCACTGATTTCACAGAGAGGGTGATGGAGGACTTGGCTTGGAA
Source organism: Protopterus annectens (assembly GCF_019279795.1). Classification (NCBI taxonomy): domain Eukaryota; kingdom Metazoa; phylum Chordata; order Ceratodontiformes; family Protopteridae; genus Protopterus; species Protopterus annectens. The sequence continues at coordinate 1,750,124,962 of NC_056743.1, read as the reverse complement.
CACATGGCTAAAGACTTAGCTTTATAGGGGTCAGTGGGGAGTCTTCTTTGTGGCCTGGAGAGAAAACCCAGCCCCAAGATTGGAGTGTGTATTCCCTGTGTGCTCTTAAGGGAAATTGTACTTGGTGCAGAGGACTGCATCTGAAAATAATGTGTGTTGTCTTTTTCTTTTATTTTCTCAGTGAATGTTCCCACCAGTGTCAGTGTTGAGGATTGAGTCTTCTTGATCACTAGTCCAGAGGAGGAATGTCAAATACTGCTGTCAGTGGTGAGGCTCCTTGATCACTGGCTCAGAGGACTGGTGTCACAAATATCAGTGTAATTGTGTTTGCCATCATGTATGCTTCAAGATAATATATTCTGATACCTTGTATGTAGTATGGTTTTGGAATTATTAATGCAAATATGATCAAGCAATATTTGATGCCTAGAGGTGCTGTAGGAGGTAACTGCAGAAACGCCTGGATGTGCACTCAGCTGTAGTGAGTTAAGTCCTGACTGAAGGCATTTGCATGGTACTTGTGCTTGAACATGCAACTTTTGCTGTGAGTAAAATTTAGGGTGTGAGGGGATGTGTCTTTAAGGTAAGATGGGAGAGAGTCCCAAAGTCTGGGAGCTGGGGTAGAGAAGTGATATGTACAATGAAGCCTGGATGCAGGAGTTTGAACAGGTGGTCTTGAGAGGGTGTGATTAAAGCTTATGGGATAGTGTGTGTTTTTATGAGTTTGGAGGCTAAAGGTGAGACTGCCTAAATCATTAAGCATTTTGAATAGTTGTGAGCTGAGAAGAATTTAGCCGTCTGTGTGACTGGGAGACATTTTGCATTTTCAATGGTCAAACAATGGTGTTCATTCCTTGGGGAGAGAGTAATGAAGCGACAAATATTGATAGAGATGGTTTGGATGATAGGAATGTTTCTTTTAAACTTAAAAAGCATTGTGACACACGGTTACTGAAAGTGTGTTGCAGAGCTTGCAATACAGAGAGAGAGAGAGAGAGAGAGAGAGAGAGAGAGACATGACTCACCAAATCTATTCTTGGATTTGTATAAGGATATGAGGAGTCTGTGAGCTGAGCTGAGGCCATGGTGTGTACTGAACCATTCTAGGATACTAACAAGTGAAGAGCATTTGGCATAATTTAGTAGTCTATGGGTGAATTTTATTTCAGTTAGGGGCAAAAGTTGGTTGAGTTTAAGCCACTGCAAATTGAAGTGAGGAACGCTGATGGATTTTAGCATGGTGGGTTGTCACAGATCCAGTAATTGTGTTATAACTGTACTCTAGTGTGTGAAATATGAGAGAGTTTTTGTGAATATTTGCAGAAAAAATAAAATATTTAAAGTGATTCATGGATGCAGTAAAGCATTGAGAGATCTGGGGTTAAGAAAGACTCTAGTCCTGTAATGATGTTTGAGTTTCTGATTTCTCTGCGTTAATACATTACTTGTGTGATTATCAAACTTGAGCTGATTACCAGTGGCCAGGCAAGGTAGCTTGTTAGAATTAACTACTTCAATAATGGAATACATAAAGGAATATGTGGACAGGCTCTGTACCTTTGAGACACGACCATCATGCCTGCTATACTCTGGATCCTTGAAGGTGAAATGCATGGCTCTGGCATTGTTTATGTTGGAATATAATCCAGAAAGTCTTCTCTAGTTCTGTACAACAATGTACTTTGTAGTTTAAGATGGTGGTATAGAGCAGGTATCTCAGATTCACGGCCCTTGTACATCAAACAGCCCTCAAATCAATATAATTATAGATGGGGAGGGGGCAACACTACTTTTCTAGTAAACTGCCTGCATTTATTTTTGTTTTGCAGACTGTAGGCCTTGCCTGAGTTTGCTAGTCCTAATACAGCACCAGTAGTTATTTGAATTTGAGACCCCCGGTATAGTCAATATCTCATGCAAGGAAAACAGTAGCTGTCATGCATGGTGAGCCAATATGTCATCACTAAAGTGTTGTACCATCCTGCTGGTGGCTACAGTAAAGAATAACCCTAAGCCCTGTGGAACACTTAGGGTTACAGTTGTGTGTGTCCCATCTTCCAGATTTTGCCCTACCTTCAAGGCATCTAAGGAGTCATGTACAAACTGTGAATGGGAGGTCATATGAAGTTCGAATGCCCAGATGGTGGTGATGGTCAATGTTATCAAATGCAGTAGAGAGGAATAATAATAATAGTAATGATAAAGATTATAATAATAATAATCATAATACTAATGAAAGAAAACTTGTCACAGTTCAGTTAGGTACCCAGTGATATCAAGCAGAGCCATGTTTGTCTGATGATATGATTTTATTAAAGAGGTACTGGTGAAACTGAACAAGTTTGCATTTCTCTAGGATTTTTGTGAAGGGAAACAGTAAACCAATAGAGAGATACTTGCTTAGAGTGAGTGATGTTACCTTCTTTATGTGGTGGTAATTCAAGGCTCCATTTCCAGCCTATAACTACATTTTATTTTCCATTGAGCTTGCAAAATGTATAACAACATTTGGAATATTTCATCAAGGTTCTGCAAAATTACATTTGTCCCATTAGATAATAAATTGACTGACTCACCTGTTTAGGCTGCATGAATTAAAATAAACAAATGGAAATTATTAATTAAAATGGGCAATTCAAGCCTACTTAACCTTGTGGACTTCTTCTTTGAGAAGGTCACCAAAGCAATGGATGAGGGTAAGATGGTTCACACTGCCAATCTTGACCTGGCCAAGGCATTTGACACAATACCCCACTCGGGCATAGTTGACAAACTCTGGAGGTTAGGTACAAACCCGTATGTCAACTGGTGGATAGCCAACTGGCTCACAGACAGGACCCAGGAAGTTAAAATTTGTGAGTCCACCTCTACAAAGAGGCCAGTCACAAGTACAGTCCCTCAAGGATCATTCCTTGGACCACTCCTTTTTGGCATTTATTCTCTGAAGTCAAGGCCAATGTCAGTGGTCTCTGGCTGACAAAATTCCAGATGATTCAAATTAGGAGCTGTCATTGAATCCCATACCAACCCAAAAGTTCTTCATGAAGGGCTGACACAGACAAACAACTGGTATCAGAGCCGTGGACTAAAACTAAATGCCAAGAAATGCATAATACTGTCCTTCAGGAAGTCATCTACCCCTGGTAACCATCATACATCCCCTAGAGCTGACCTAGTAGTCAGGGACTTGGGGACACACAGACAGTAATATAGCCTTTGACCATCATGTGTCTACAGTAGTAAGGAAATCATTCTATGTTGTGCAACTTATAAACAAAGGTATGGCATCAATGTCCAAGGAAGTCATTGTTTCACTGTATTTAGCATTCATCAGACCAATCATTGAGTACAACACCCCCTTTGGTATGTACCTAACCAGACATATCTAACAATTGGAAGTCCACAGAGGTTCCTCACTAAAAGAATACAGAGCACAGGTAATGTCCTGTGCAGCTGGCCTCAAGGCTCTATCACTGTATTCTGTCTCCTACAGGCTGTTAAGGGGAGATGTGTGCTTGGCATACAGAACATTATCAGACCCCACTCTGATGGACTTCCTGCATATCAGCAAAACAAATAGCACCAGAATTACCCATTCTAAAGACTTAAACCTTGCCTGTGATATAAATAGGACCTGCTGGAGAGACAGGTTTGTATCCCAGAGACTACTCCTTCTCTGGAATATGCTCCCCATCCATGTGAAGCAGAGTTCCTCCCTAACCCAATTGAAGTGTAACTTGGACAATTGGATGGGGAACAGGAAATTCATCCCTGGTTTGGCACCTATGTCTCTAATGGACACAGGCGACCTGTAAATGATTCATCTCCATTGGGTGGGTTGGCACTATTTAGCATAAATGTTTTAATATTTAGAGAAAATAATATTGAATATTTCATTGGATGCACATTTTTCTTGCTTCATCCCAGGGGTATGTAATTTCCAACTTGACTCCACTAGAGTAGAAGATGATGGACCCTACTTTATTTTACAAATAAGACTGTTACAAGCTTTCGTCCTGAATCTGCAGATTCTCAGAGGCATTTGCAGTCATTTGTTTTTTCAGTGCCTAACATCTGACCCAGTTTGCATTTTGACAGTCACCTGTTTTGTGTCTTCAATGTGTTCTTTCTGCCCATTCTGCTTTTTACGGTTTATATTTTAAATAATGTTGACTGTGACTTTACTCACAGATACATTTGACTTGATGTTACTGCTTAAGCAGCAGTAAGAGCCGCAGCTCTCCTGTTTCTTGCTTTTTCTAGGGATATAAATTACTTGATAAATCTACTTTGTTACATGCTCTACTATGATGTCATTCTTCTACTTAAAAGTTGTGTTATGATGTCATTCTAATTACTTAAATGATAAATTAGAGTGACATCACAGCACAGCATTTAACAAAGTAGTAGAATAACATCACAGTACAGCACTTAAATTAGTAAAATGACATCACAGTACAGTATTTAAATTAACAGAATGGTATCATAATGCAACACTTAACCTGTGATGTCATTCTACTAATTTAAGTGTTGTACTATGATAGCATTCTACTACTGTGTTAAATGCTGTGCTGTGATGTCATTCTATTAATTTGTAGTACGTTGTGTGTAATTTTCTCTGTTTCAGAGTTTCATGACTCCCTTTTTTATGTTAACTGTTATATATTGTGTCAATGGGAATATTTACATTGTGTCTGTGGAGCTTTATGCAAACTTTTACAGAAAGTGGGCCAGATTTGATCGGGTCAATTGGTACCAAAAAATAAATAAATACAAATAAAATACTGAAAATCAGACAAAAAGGGGTTGCTGTTCACCTTTGTTAAGTATCATGAGTGTAAAGTAATATGTAAACATAATTTGGGGGCACAGCGGTAAGGTGAGATTGAGCTGTCTTTGAAATATAAGTAATAAAGTGGTCACTTGCCTCTGATATCAGGGAGATCTGAATATTGAGAGTTATATTCCCTACAAAGGACCCATCTACCTGGGTTGGTGGCATTCAGGTGGATATTAAAAATCCCATGACACTCCCTGAAATAAAGATAGTGAAATGTTCCCTTTTTCTATTCAGTTTTCCTATAGTTGATACAGAGATGGATCTCCTCTAAAATAGGCTATATGACAGTTAAAAAATTTAATAAAATGGTTTTACTATGAAACGGTGAATTCCTAAAAACTGACATTTCAAAAGAATGAAAAAATACCTGGAAACCAATAAGGTAAAAACATCCTTTTTTTTTTTTCTTGTTTTTCACGGGTAGCAACCCTCCCCCAAACTTATATACACCAATTTCACAGTCGCACCAACTCAAAGAAGGGCAATATCTCCCTAAAGGAGAGAATTATTGCCGTTGCACAATTGCGAATCGCACCAACAATGATTTCCTATGGGGAACATGTTCAGAATAATGCTGTCCATCTTTTTTTCCATGATCAAATAAAGGTTGAGCAATTTCTCTTTGAGTTTGTGTAGGGAAGCCAAATAAAATAACTTAGCTGACATGTTAAGATGAATCTTTGCATGTGAACACTGCATGTTATTCACTTAGGGCGTGTGTATATAATATGTGAATAGTTTTTGTTGTTGTAGGTTTGGGTTTTTTCGCAATCGAGCTCTACCACAGAGGCAACAGAAAGGCAAAGTCTAAATCAGCAAAGCAATATAGAATATTACCATCTTTAGATGTAAGCAAGTGTCTAAAACAGACCAGGGCCTGAAGGATACAACATGTACATATTAGGACACATTTTTTCCTCCCTACAGATACTAAATTAGTTCAGTGGTAAAAGTGATTTATGAATGCATTTTTCAAATATGACTTTGTGCTTGGCTTGGTATTAATTGAGCATGTTCCAGTATTTTCAGTTTTATGAAGTTTTGTGATATGTTTACTATTGCAACAGATATTGGTTGCAGGAAAGCCATGTAAATCAGATGTTGCTTTGTTCTCCTAGTCTGCTGAAAAGTAAGTGTTAGAGGCAATTCATTAAACTCTAATTTGCTTTGCGTGACTTTCAAAGCTTCATGTATATCCTCAGTGTGTACTCTGGAGTGTCTTATGTCAAGCAAATTAGGGCTCTTTGGTTTGGCCATTCACATCTGGTTTCTTACACTGCTTCCCAAAGAAGTGCAGGCCACTGCTTTAAATTCCCACAGGACGTAGAGTGACCTGCACAAAGCAGATTTGTACTTCACTCACAAACGATGGAAAGGGCCCTGCATGGTTTACACTACACTTGTGTGTGTTATGCATTGCAAAATGGTCATCAGGAAACTGGTATAAAGTGTTCTGGATAAACCAATTTAAAATTCATATTTGTTTTGTGGTTTCACATTTATGCATCTTGTTTAGATAGGAGTTACAGATTACTCAGAAACTTTATATTGGATACAATGTATGATATTCAGTGAAATTATGTCAGCCATGCTTTATTTTATTTTTATTTGTTAACTGAGGTAGAATAGGCAAATGCATAGCTAGTGATTTATTACAATGGTAATAAACGTAGCTGGTAAACGATTGGCGTTGATGAAAGAGGCAGTACACTTCATTTATAAGAAATGGCTTGTTCATTGATTAGATCCTGTGCAACATTGTGGCTGTAAGGGAATTATAAAAAGTCAGCACTGAGACTAAGACACTGGGGAAGGAAGGAGAGAACATAGGAGCAGTGGGTTTGTGGTTGAGGAGGGTTAAAATTAGGGGAGGAAAAAGAAGAATAAATGAATTCAATGTGCCTCACTACCTGTATGTATAATGTGACTAGTAAAAATAGGCTGTGTGCTTCACCACAAGTGTCTTCATTCCTCTCTTCATGCAATTCCTTCTTATGGTTTACTCCTCAACAATCCCCCAGCAACTACCACTGCACCCAGGCACAAAGAACATGATCCTGTTTCTTGCATGCTTTGTTTTACTTCTATAACACATGCATGGCATCACATATTATTGCAGGCCAGTAGGTTACTGAGGAGTGTGGCCCAAGGAGTGGATTCCAGTGATGCAGGCCCATAGGATACTGAGGTGTGTGGTACAAGAGGTGGCTTTCAGTGGTGCAGGCCCATAGGATACTAAGGTGTGTGGTACAAGGAGTGAATTTCAGTGGTGCAGGCCCATAGGATACTGAGGTGTGTGGCCCAAGGAGTGGATTCCAGTGGTGCAGGCCCATTAGGATACTGAGGTGTGTGGCACAAGGAGTGGATTCCAGTGGTGCAGGCCCATAGGATACTGAGGTGTGTGGCGCAAAGAGTGGATTCCAGTGGTGCTGGCCCATAGGATACTGAAGAGTGTGGTACAAGCAGTGGATCCCAGCGGTGCAGAGCCATAGAATACTGAGGAGTGTGGTACAAGGAGTGGATTCCAGTGGTGCAGGCCTGTAGGATACTGAGGTGTGTGTCATAAGGAGTGGATTCCAGTGGTGCAGATCACTGAGGAGTGTGGTACATGGAGTGGATTCCAGTGGTGCATGCCCATAGGATACTGAAGATTGTGGCTCAAGGAGTGGACTTTAGTGGTGCAGGCCTGTAGGATACTGAGGTGTGTGGCCCAAGGAGTGGATTCCAGTGATGCAGGCCCATAGAATACTGAGGAGTGTGATACAAGGAGTGGATTCCAGGGGTGCAGGCACTGCGCTAAGGAGAGTAACACAAGGAGTGGATTTCATGGGTGCAGGCAACTAGAATACTGAGGAGTGTGGCACAAGGATTGGATTCCAAGGGTGCGGGTCACTGAGGTACATGGAAGGAATTCCAGGGGTGCATGTCACTGTGGAGTATGGTATATGGAGAGAATTCCAGGGGTGCAGGCTAGTAGGATACTGATGAGTGTGACACAAGGAGTGGATTCTAGGGGTGCAGAGCAGTAAGATATAGAAGTAGATTCCATGGGTACAGGCTAGTAGGATACTGAGGTGTGTGGCCCAAGGAGTGGATTCCAGGGGTGCAGGCTAGTATGATACTGAGGTGTGTGGCCCAAGGAGTGAATCCCAGGGGTGCAGGCTGTTAGGATACTGAGGACTGTGGCCCAAGGGGTGGATTCCAGTGGTGCAGCCCAGTAAGATACCAAGGAGTGTGGTACAAGGAGTGGATTCCAGGGGTGCAGGTCACTGAGAAGTGTGTTACAAGGGGTGGATTCCAGGGTGCAAGCTAGTAGGATACTGAGGTGAGTAATATGTGCTATGAGGAGAGAATTAGGGGTACTAGTGGGGGTGTAAGGGGTGGAGGGATGTGATAGCTGGGGGTCTGTGGTGGCCTTGTTATTTAGGCCTAGGTTGGGATGAATGTCACCATGTAGTAGAAGGTGTTGTTGAAGACTGTGTGTAAGCTTTATAATGCTCATTCCAAGTACACACTGACCAGAGTTCAAAAACAGGCCCAAATGCGAGTGGAACTTCTATGATAAAAAAGACCTTTTAGTACGAAACCTGAGATTCACAGGCACAGTAATAGCAATGAAGAAATACCTCCTTATTGGTATATTTGCATGTCTCTGAATCACTCTGCTTGTAGCAAGTGTTAGCAAGGACTTGTTTACATAATCATTGTCTGCGGCCATGTATAACTTTAGCACAGGCACTCCATTTATTCCACCACACACATGCACATACGCGCATGCTATTGTGTGCACAGAAATATACTGTCTCTCTCTCTCTAATACATCCACATATCTTTCAGTTACCCCTAGCTGATCAGATCCTCTATGATTTTGCCTCATACACCACTCTGTCCCTGTCATGGATGAAAATAGTCAGTTAATAAAACTAAACGTTAGAGTTTCCGAATTCCTTCTGCGTATTCTACATTTGCTTGCTCTTAATGAAAAATCTGTTATTTTATTAACTCATTAACACCTATGCAGCCTGCACACATCCTTGGATTCCAGAGCTTTTTTCTGAAAAAGCATAAAATAAAGAAATGGAAATATTTTGTGAACAACTGTAATGTTATCGGTAAGAAGATTGCTTTGGAGTGATTACAATCAGTGCATTCATAGTTCCTATAATACTATACTATATTAATTTGCACACACCTGGAATTATGTTTTTGCTAGACTTTTACAAACAAATTGTGATATTTTGGAAACAGTACAACCTAGACATGTACTGTCAGAAGACTTTTGTTAACCAGACATAAGCTTAGTGCAAGAAATCTGGACAAAGCATACAATAACGGGGAGACAAAGGCTCAAAAATAGGGCACATTTTAAATATCTCTGTTACAAACTTAGTTGCTATAGTAACAGGGCTTGTGTTAGCATGGATTTTCGAAAGGATATGAAGTCTGAAACTCAAATGTATGTCATTATTTAGTGACATTAATCCTCGGTAATTTACCAGAAGAATACAAAATTTTAAGAGAACTAGGCTAAAAATGTAGACAAAAATCTGGACATTGTAAGAAAATCTGGACAGTTGAGAGGTATGAATAAACTTTCACATGATAGCAAGAAATTCATCTCTGAGTGCATGTTTATTGTTAAATCTACAGAAATATCAAAACATATGCTTAATTGTATAATCAACAACATAAATAACACTGAATATCTCTTAAGGTGTGCAGCTTACAGTGCAAATTTTAAAGAAAGGTTTCTAAGGTATTACCCAATGCCATGCAATAGTTTGTAAGTCACTTGGTTTTGAAGTATTAAGTACACACTGAAATATTGTTTATTTTCATAATTACTAAAAAATCAATATCTCCAATATAGTGCAATGTAGGTGGACATTAACAGTGAATTTTCCTGTCTCCTATCATAGTATTTCACACCATACCCTCAGTAGCATGTATATCTCTCAGTTATGAAAAATATTAACATAGATATGAATAAATAATAAGTGGAAAACAGTGATTAATTTCTCCACTAAAGGACATCCTAGATTAACACTGTGTCATTTTCTTAATAAATTCTTACTTTTTCTAATACTACCTATTATTACCTGGTAAGTCACCTAGTTAAAGAAGCCAGACCCAAAAAAGGACTGGACTCCATAAAAAGCTATGGGTGTTAACTGGAGGTATATAAGAAGGTGCAATAGGCTTGAATGAGTTAACATTTTAAGTGATTTAAAGTAATATTGAAGGTGTACCTGTTGTCTCACGCCCCCCATATTATAGTCACTGCTTCTTAGTCTGGAGGGAGCAGAGAGGTATGGAAGCCCCCTCCCTTACACAGACACACACACACACATACACACACACACACACACACACACACACACACACACACACACACACACACACACACACACACACACACACACACACACTCATAGAGACACACAGACACATGCACACACCCTCAGCACTACTTGCTAATTTACCTCCCTGGCACTTACCTCTAACATGATCTCACCCATTGAAAGTAATGGGTTAAAACAGGCTTTTGTACACATTAATTAATGTGGCTGGCAGTGGTGATTTACATAGCCAAATGGTTTCATGAATCGCTCGGCTTTATAAATCCCTTACCACTGGCATATATGTGGGACAGCACATGACTCATTATCATATGTCTCTCTCCCAGAATGCCTCAATTACATTTGAAGTAGCCCAGAGAGACAGCCCAATCCTGTGTTACACCTCATCGAGTTAAAGCACTGCAGTAGGACTGTCTCTGAATCGTAAATGGCTACCACCAGCAAAAAGAGGACCTACCGCTGGCAGTAGGAGTTCTGAATCCCAAGACATTGTCAAAATCACAGATGTTCTGTGTGGACTTGAATGGGGTGCAGACCCAGATCAGAAACTTCTGGGGCTTGTTGCTCAAAAGCTGAGTTGGCTACAATTTCAAACACATGCTAAATTCATATGATTTTCTAAATAAGTCATGCTGTCAGTTTCTGCAGCAAACCAGACATTCTGGGAATTTTTTTTTTATTTCTTTGTAAAGAGCAAAAAAAAACCTTCTTTATAGTGCACATGGTATTTACTGTTGATGGTGGACTTTCCTATGGTATTTTTAGAGCTGTATCTTACACCATTTTAGAAATATTATCCTATGAATGAAATATATGTCCTTGTTTAAAACACTGTTTGGGAAATGGAAAGTTTTCATCCAAGAAATTGCTTAAAATATCTCAAAAATATGAGTATTCTGAACAGTAACTTTGAGGATTCAGCGTATATTGAATCCTTTCTTCCTTCAGAATACTGAAGACATACTATTTCTAGTATCCTGGCAGTGCCATTTACGTGATATACGATAAGCATAGTGCTGATCTGACATTCACCATAGTGCACTTTTATTGCATGTATTACATTATTTGGCCTCATCCAGCACACTGAGTGTTGCAGTATACATTACCTGTAGCAAGCTATAGTGCCCTGCTTTAATCCTCATAGTACTTGAGGGAAGTGACATGCATTGATGCTGTTTGCCGGTTAAATATTTTGAACATCCAGACAGCATTCAGTCTGAACAACTGTTATGGAATTATTCAGCCCTGTCACTCCAGAAATAACTTTATTACTGAACCCTTCATCAGAAACAGGATCAGAATCACATTCGTGTGCACATTCGCGATAGCTGCAGGGATTTTTGTAGCACTGCAGTGATAAGCTTTTCCACTCATTTGTATCAGACACTTGCTAGATTGAACCAGCAATCAATTCATTTAGTCAACAGAGAAATGAGACAGGCTTGTTTATTTTATTTTGTGAGGAACTTTGCCAGATTCCATCGTAATCTAAAATAGCCAACACCAGTGTCACACCCAAAAAATCTGGGCCATCTATATGGACTTCTGGTACTTTCCCAATGGAAGAATAAATATTAAATCTGCTTTCAGCCTGGGCACTGAGACTTATAAACAAGAAACTTTGATGACAAATAGCTTACTCTGTATGGTCCTTTTCTTACTGACTGGGGATTCCACTTAAACAACTGCTAGTTTTTAATGCAAACAAAGTCCAAAACCAGATAAACAAATAAGATGAAGCTTACCAGGATCCACTAGGTAGTATTTTATTGAGCGCTTTCGTCTTTTGTAATAAAAAACTCATCAGAATAACAGACAAGTACAAGTTACATTAGCTTTTAATGGTTTCCCAGTCCTCATTGGTTTTGTATACCTGCCCCATGTACTGTTGGACAGTGTCATAGAAGAGAGAGCCATTTCTCTTAGTGACCCACAAGGTATTCTACTTGGAATTTTTTCTTCGGAATAGTCTTCTCTTACCATAATTGCCATGATTTTCTGTGTGCTTTTTTCAGACAAGTGTTTTATCTATGCTATGTCACGAGCATATGTCATTTATTTGATAGTGTATTACATTGTACTATGTCAAATGTTTTGATAATGTCCAAGTAGGTCATGTACACAGCCAGTCTCTAATCCCCTGCTTAGTCAGTCAAAACTATTAAGAGTTGTCTGACATCATCTTCAGTCCTGAATTCTTAGATACAAATGGTTGTGTCAGAGAAATGGAAGAGGGCAGATGTGGTAACCCCTACATTATGAAAGGTATATATATATATATATATATACACATGCATATATATATATATATATATATATATGAACAAAAAACCAATGCGGTTACAAAAATGTGTAAAAAAACGTACCCAAGATGAAGGAGCTGGATTGTCATAAAGTCAGTTCAAATTCCCAACACGTAATTTCCTTGCTGTTATGTAAAAATACACAGTCAAATACAATCCGTTATATCCAGTGCACCCCTTGCTTATAAGTAATGTCTCTCTTTTTCAGCCGTTCTTGTTAAGCCAAGCAGTTCCACAAAACCAAGTGCTATTCAGCATAAATGTCTCTCTTTTTCAGCCGTTCTTGTTAAACCAAGCAGTTCCACAAAACCAAGTGCTATTCAGCATAAATGAGATAAATCCAATGCGTCAAGTAAAATTAAAATGATGATTTATTACACAATTAAAATAAGCGCTTTCACGGTGAGTAACACCGCTTCATCAGATACATTAAAAAATGTGTTAAAACCAACCTTTTATCCTAGCTAGGATTCTCAGAAAGCCTCATCATTCGTTGATTCAAATATCCATATTGTAAAAAACACCAAATACTTAAGGCGTTACAAAAAACTGGGTGTCCACTGACGATGACATCATATTAAATGCGTCAGTGTGCCATTATATCACTACGGCAACAGTATATGTTAAAAACATTCAGAAAAACTTATATACACAAGCATTGCATGGCTCCTATAAAACCTACTACCAAAATTAACTTAGGTTTCTCGGGACATAGTACCTGCTCACATTTTACTTATCCTACATTAGAAATGAAAATAACATGAAAATGAATGTTCACTATGAGTCGTGTGCTTCGGCTCTTCATATAAAGATCGAAAATGAACTATTCCTCATGCGTCAACTCAATATAAAAATATACAGCTTATATCAATTGTGCAACTATAATTGTTATGACATCTATTTAGAATAAATAATTATAGTCAACTCATGTGTATAGACAAAACATATGCTGACAAAATTTAAAACATAAAAACATATCGACGATATGTCATATATCTCGGTGAAGTACTAAAAACATTGTATACAATATACAATCATCCAAGCTTGGATATGTATATAGCGTGTATAAAATGAATTATAAACAAGCTGAAAAATACCATGGTATGCTGATACCAGTGTGTTCCCAAGGAAGTTCATATACGTGTATAAATATACTAAGTGGCTCTATCAAATGAATGTGTGCAGTGTTTGTACAATGGATGTAAACTGTAAATGTAAGGACTGGGACTATGAAGATCCAGTCATGACCAATTAAGCTGGGATATACTATATGTGGTACATGTCTATATGAGTATAAAAAACACTAACTAATGACAGACTGAATGGGAACAGTGAGTGTACCAGGGGAAATATCTAGAGTCTATCTGTTATGGGATGTGTGACTAACCATGGGAACTTGGTGGGATGTATGCCAAAGGGGCACAAATTATGAAGGTCATGTTCGAAATGCTGATTGAAAGTGAAATACACTCCCACAACTACAAATGTTCTTTACACAAATGGAATTAAAGCAAATAATAAAAATTAGTAAATAATTTTTAATTGTGTATGGAGTCATAACCTTCTACCCTTTAGATGTGGTTTGATGGAGACAGTGTCGTTCAAACCTCGACCCCTATGTGCACCCAACCTCAGGATCCATTTTAATTCTGCCTCTTCTGTTCTGTTATATATGTCACCTATTCTGTTAGAGGGTTGCTCTATATATAGAACCTGGAACAGAAATTGATGCATCTCTCCTTTATCTAGCATATGCTTCGCTAACGCACTGCTGCCATCTTTCCTTTGAAAGCAATAGTAGTGATCTCTAATCCGTTCTTTTAGTGAACGGTTAGATTTCCCCACGTAGTATCGGAAGCATACTATACAGTGAGCTATATATACTACATTTCTGGTTAGGCAATTAGCATTTACCCTGATCTCCCACAATTTCCCACTGTCTGGATGTCTATAATAGTGGGACTCATCTATATGGTGACAGTGTACACAATTCCCACATTTACTAGTTCTCTCTAGACCTGTCCATTCCTGAAATTTGTGGGACCCATAGCATACCATCTGTTTCAAACTAGGCATGTTGCTGTATGTGTATTTAGGTGAGGGGCCTACAATACATCTTACTCTGTCATCACTGGTTAAGATCTTCCAGTTGTCAGAGATAGCTCTTTGTAGAACTCTCGTATTATTACTATGTGGAATTACAAATGGTTCAAACTCAAAACTTCGAGTATTTCCAATCTTTTTGTAATTATTATCTGAAAAGTATGGTTTTGCTCTTGTTTGTCTAAGCTCACTCAAGCTAAGATACATTTGTTGCACTTCACTAGGCCCATAACCCCTGCTGACAAGGCCTTCTTTTAGTGTTGTCAATCCTTCTTCAAAACATGTGTTGTTACTAGAAAGGCGTGATACACGCATAGCCTGTCCCTTGATAATATTTTTGTAAATTTGGGGGGGATGCATGCTCTTTCTGTGCAAATAAGAGGGCCTGTAGCATGGCTTTCTATACAAACGAGTGCTTATTTCTCCTTTTTCTTTATATACAAGGACATCCAAAAACTCAATCTCCTCACTAGAGTGTTGAAGTGTAAATTTAATGAAGCTTGTAGCTTCATTAAGAGTGGCATGGAAATCTAGTAGGGACTGTAGTGATCCGGTCCATAAAATGAACAGATCGTCTACAAATCTTTTGTAAAATTTGACATATTCTGTATTCAAGATATATTTAAATTCAAATTCAGCCATGACAATGTTGGCGTAGCTATTGGCACAACTAGTGCCCATAGCTACGCCACTCTTCTGTCTAAAGCAGATGTTATCAAATAAAAAGATATTGTTTTCTAATACTATTTCTGTAAGAAAACAAATAAAGTCCACTTTCTCCTCCGGATAGTCCGATACTCTCATTAAAAAAGCTTTCAAATGTGAGAGTCCTTGGTCATTCGGGATGCATGTGAACAATGAGACCACGTCCATCGTGACAAAAAGAGCATTATTCAATGATGGAATGTCTCTAGTGCGAGAATATAGACTTTTTAAAAAATCTTCTGTGTCACATAAAACTGTTTCCTGTTTAGAAAGGTACTTTTTAAGTTGGTCATCCAAGTATTTGGACATCGGTTCAGTTATCCACCCTGCACCTGATACAATAGGTCTAAATTCAGGATGTTGTAGATTCTTATGGATCTTGGGTAATCCACTTAGTGTGGGAATAAATGGAAAATCCACTATGAAGAAATCATGCAGTTCTTGTGTTATGAGGCCTAGGCATTTACTTTCATTCAGAGCCTCTGTAACATTATGGTGCATATTGTTAACTTGTTGTAACGTGATCTGTTCATACGAATCTGTTTGTAAAGAGTGTTTCATTGTCTTCAGGTAATAGTCCGTATCTAGTACCACTATAGAGCCTCCTTTATCTGCTGGTCGTATCGTAATATCTGTGTTCAGACGCAGTCGGTTCAAGGCTTCTTTTTCTTGTTGTGTTAAGTTGTTGTGTATTTCTGGCATCGCTTGAGAGAACTCTCCATAGAGCTGGGATTCCACTGTTCTTAAGAATACTTCCAAAGTAGGTTGTAGATGTGGTGTAAACAAACTCTTTCTTTTAAAGCGATTCGAAGAAACTGTAGTGTCTCTATTGGTATCCGTTTGATACATTAACTTCAGTCCAATACGACGTACAAATAATCTTACTGATAGTAATGCCTGACTAGTATCCATGTTACTCGTTGGTATAAATGATAGACCCTTATTGAGCAGCATTTCTTCAGCCTCTGTTAACTCATATTTAGATATGTTATATATCAAGCTCGATGATGGAATATATGTCACAGTACTACTAGATGGCAAAGAAGATCTCATACACTCGGATACCAATATTTCTGGAGTGTTTTCTGTTGATGTTGCAAGTGCGGGGGTTCCTTCCGCTTTGCTCCTCTGCCATTGTCTAAATCCAGAGAACGCTTTCTGCCAGTTTTGATTGGTAGCGGAAAATCCGTGCTCTGTTGTCCTTCCAGCTGTATTTTCCGTCTAACTGCTCCTGCTAGAGTATTAGGTGGTGCTGTTTCTGCTCTGAGCCTATGCACAGATGCTATTTGTTGTTCTATGTTATCTTCATTAGGTGTTGTATAGACCGAACCATTAACTGGTGGGGAAGTGATGGAATTAGGTACAGGATGTACCTCATGCTTATCATTTACTACTGTTACATGTGGACTCAAGTGTCCTGATCTGTTACAAGATTGTTCATCCTATTCCGTTCATGTCCATTCTGGATTTGTCTATTCCATGTCGCTGGTTCTACATTCCTTGATGGTTGAACTGGTCTCCTTGCTCCTTGAATATTACTATCAGGTTGTAAGTTACCAGAGGTGATTCGTTGGTCCATGTTGACAGTTCTAGGCCAGACAAATACATGATTATTGGCAAAATCATGGTTATCCCTTGCTAGTTTCCTACGTTTATTGTTGAGTAAGTTTTTCTCAAAACGTCCTATCCTTTCCATAGTCTCATGTAGGTAGAACTCTATTTCATCTACCCCACAGTATTCAATCAACTTATTTTGTATTTTAAAAATATTTTCTTTCACTTCTTCCTCTACTGGACGAAAAAAGTCTACAAGTAATTGAATATACTCTCTGCTGGCTTTTAAATTTATTTGTTGCCATTTAGCTAGCAGCGTGGGATACGTATTGCCATAAGTTGGCATGTTCAGTATTCTCAAGCCCCTAGGGATGACACCTGTATTTATACATGCCTCCATATGATACCTTTGTGCTGTCAATCGTTTAATTCTGTACAATTCATTTTCTATATCTTTTTTTAAATTCCGTATCTCATACTCATTCCGGTTACTAGTAGTAGACTCATGTAATTCTGTTAAATCGACATCACCGTCTAATGGATTCCTTACATCTTCTAAAAAGTCTTTAAGTCTTTGGGTAGCCCCTATATTTGATGCTTCTATCGTGCGCACCTCATTCATAGCTCCTTCCATACCGCTGAAGAATTATGAACAAAAAACCAATGCGGTTACAAAAATGTGTAAAAAAACGTACCCAAGATGAAGGAGCTGGATTGTCATAAAGTCAGTTCAAATTCCCAACACGTAATTTCCTTGCTGTTATGTAAAAATACACAGTCAAATACAATCCATTATATCCAGTGCACACCTTGCTTATAAATAATATCTCTCTTTTTCAGCCGTTCTGTTGAGCCAAGCAGTTCCAAAAAAACCAAGTGTTAGTCAGCATAGATATCTCTCTTTTTCAGCCGTTCTTGTTAAACAAAACAGTTCCACAAAGCCAAATGCTATTCAGCATACCTTACATAAATCCAGTACGTCAAGTAAAGTTAAAATAAAGATTTATTACACAGTTAAAATAAGCGCTTTCACGGTGAGTAACACCGCTTCATCAGATACATTAAAATGTGTTAAAACCAACCTTATATCATAGCTGGTATTCTCAGATAGCCTCATCATTCGTGAATTCAAATATCCTTCTTGTTAAGAACAACAAATAAGCGAGGCGTTGCACAAAACTAAATGTCCACTCGTGATTACATCACATTAAATGCGTCAGTGTGGCTTTATATCACTACGGCAACAGTGTGTGTTCAAACATCCAGAGGAACCTACGTAAACAAGCATCGCATGGCTTCTGTAAAGCCTGTTACCAAAGTTAACTTAGGTTTCTCGGGACATAGTACCTGCTCACATTTTACTTATCCTACATTAGAAATGAAAATAACATGAAAATGAATGTTCACTATGAGTCGTAGCCGCTCTTCATTTAAATATCGAAACTGAAGTATTCCTCATACGTCAACTCAATATAATAATATGCACAGTTTATATCAGTTTTGCAACTATAATTGTTATGGCATCTATTTAGAATAAATAATTATAGTCAACTCATGTGTATAGACAAAACATATGCTGACAAAATTTAAAACATAAAAACATATCGACGATATGTCATATATCTCGGTGAAGTACTAAAAACATTGTATACAATATACAATCATCCAAGCTTGGATATGTGTATAGCGTGTATAAAATGAATTATAAACAAGCTGAAAAATACCATGGTATGCTGATACCAGTGTGTGTGATCCCAGCTTAATTGGTCATGACTGGATCTTCATAGTCCCAGTCCTTACATTTACAGTTTACATCCATTGTACAAACACTGCACACATTCATTTGATAGAGCCACTTAGTATATTTATACACGTATATGAACTTCCTTGGGAACACACTGGTATCAGCATACCATGGTATTTTTCAGCTTGTTTATAATTCATTTTATACACGCTATATACATATCCAAGCTTGGATGATTGTATATTGTATACAATGTTTTTAGTACTTCACCGAGATATATGACATATCGTCGATATGTTTTTATGTTTTAAATTTTGTCAGCATATGTTTTGTCTATACACATGAGTTGACTATAATTATTTATTCTAAATAGATGTCATAACAATTATAGTTGCACAATTGATATAAGCTGTATATTTTTATATTGAGTTGACGCATGAGGAATAGTTCATTTTCGATCTTTATATGAAGAGCCGAAGCACACGACTCATAGTGAACATTCATTTTCATGTTATTTTCATTTCTAATGTAGGATAAGTAAAATGTGAGCAGGTACTATGTCCCGAGAAACCTAAGTTAATTTTGGTAGTAGGTTTTATAGGAGCCATGCAATGCTTGTGTATATAAGTTTTTCTGAATGTTTTTAACATATACTGTTGCCGTAGTGATATAATGGCACACTGACGCATTTAATATGATGTCATCGTCAGTGGACACCCAGTTTTTTGTAACGCCTTAAGTATTTGGTGTTTTTTACAATATGGATATTTGAATCAACGAATGATGAGGCTTTCTGAGAATCCTAGATAGGATAAAAGGTTGGTTTTAACACTTTTTAATGTATCTGATGAAGCGGTGTTACTCACCGTGAAAGCGCTTATTTTAATTGTGTAATAAATCATCATTTTAATTTTACTTGACGCATTGGATTTATCTCATTTATGCTGAATAGCACTTGGTTTTGTGGAACTGCTTGGTTTAACAAGAACGGCTGAAAAAGAGAGACATTTATGCTGAATAGCACTTGGTTTTGTGGAACTGCTTGGCTTAACAAGAACGGCTGAAAAAGAGAGACATTACTTATAAGCAAGGGGTGCACTGGATATAACGGATTGTATTTGACTGTGTATTTTTACATAACAGCAAGGAAATTACGTGTTGGGAATTTGAACTGAATTTATGACAATCCAGCTCCTTCATCTTGGGTACGTTTTTATATATATATATATATATATATATATATATATATATATATATATACATATATATATATATATATATATATATATATATATATATATATATATATATATAGGTATGTACATATATATATATATATATATATATATATATATATATATATATATTCCTTACCCATGTGTATCTCCCTCTCTCTGTATATCTCTATGTCTATGTATATGTATTTGTGTGTATACAATGCAGTGCCATCTTTGGTTTGCTTTTGGTTGGCTGTTGTTAGTACACATTTTTATCTTTTTAAAATCTGATAGTACTAGTTTGTAGTTCCCTAATTCTGCCAAGGTCTGCGGTTTCCCTTCACAACATAAATGGCCGGCCATATACAGTTATTAAGCCACTACAATGGGTGCATTCTCACCTTGATTTTCTGAAATGCTGTGAGAATCTAGCAGGAGGTAATAACCCAGAAGTACATGAAATAAAAAAAAAGCTGAATACTGGTAATAGTAGCACAGAATAAATGGAAAAACATTAATTTACAAATAGATACATTGAGGTACTACTACATTTCTTTTAAGCACCCCATGCTGTGATTTAAATACAGAATTTCTTTGATCATTTCTGATTTGTGCTTTCCCCTTTGAACTATTGTATTACAAAGAGTGTAGCTAGGATGTGAAAAGTTAGGATTCGGCACATTAATATATAGCTATAGATATAAAATTAAACCTTATATTGACGGGTCTGTTCATCAACATGTGAACAAGCCAGTACAGCTGATCAAAAATCAATGGACTGAAATGTACCGGCTTTTTCACTGTAAGACTGCAGTACAGTGGGGAAAGGGGACTATGCCCTTTCCCTTCTGTTGTGTGCTCTCAGAGTTAGCATATATACTTAGCAGGGGGTGCGGGAGCAAAGGGAGGCTTGTGCCACTGCAAAAAACATGTTTAAAAAAAAAAAAAATATATATATATATATATATGGTTCTACCTGACATAGTCGAAACCACACAACACCGACAACCACATCACCGACACCACATATTCGACAGTCCATAAACACGAAACCACACATAACCGGAAAAAACCGGTAACCAAACACAACCACGAAACCCACCCCATACACTGCACACACCACAATAAAAATTAACACATCACACACAACACAAGCACACCAAAATTCTTCTGGAGCTCAGTTCGATGTCGGTCTTCTGCCACTGCAAAACATGTTTAAAAAAAAAAATATATATATATATATATATATATATATATATATATATTGATTAGTGGTTCACTGTTTCTGGCATAGCTCTCAACCTTCCATCTCCAAAATGAGGAACACTAGCCCTCATAATGTGGAACATATAGGCAAAATGTGGAACACGTACTAATGGCTTACTAACAACTTCAACTAGGAAGGCCATAGGATGATTAAAATATGCTGTTTTTACTTATAAAGAAGATATTTTAATGAAATAATGTAATTCATTTCTATTTACCATGGATTTCACTTAAAAAAATTCCTAACACTGAATGTGTGAGAGAGTCTTTCAATGTGGAACTTTGAGGAACATGAACTTTTTAAGATCCCAAATGAGGTACGTTCCTTGTAATGAGGTACACTTGAGGGGAATGGTTTCTGGTTGATGATTGTAGATTTACTATTGTAGTATTTTGATGGAGGGTTATGTTTCCAAATATATATGTGTATATGCTAGGGTTGCCACCTTTTTCAAATGGCCAAAGTGGGACATTTTCGGGACACACATCAGATTTTACAGGC
Source organism: Protopterus annectens (assembly GCF_019279795.1). Classification (NCBI taxonomy): domain Eukaryota; kingdom Metazoa; phylum Chordata; order Ceratodontiformes; family Protopteridae; genus Protopterus; species Protopterus annectens. The sequence goes on along the minus strand of NC_056743.1, from coordinate 1,750,103,368 downwards.
TGACACATACCCACAGTCAGTACAAAGGATAGAACTTTACTTTTTTGCCTAAATAAAAGTTTATTCTTGTAGCAGTTTAGTTGCTTATTCTGTTTCTTGTAACATTTAAGTATTTTAGATACAGAAATGACTATTTTATGCAACTATTACATAAAATATGGGACATAATTATGTCCTACAATCTCAGGACATTTGCCATTTTTAATATTTTTGGTCAGGACACAACTGCTCAAAGAGGGACTGTCCCTCGCAAAGTGGGACAGGTGGTAACCCTAGTATATGCACTAAAAAACTTCATAAACAAAAATGAAAGGAAAAACACACACACTATATATATCTATATCTATATATATATATATATATCTCCCTTACCCATATTTATGTATCTCCCCGTCTGTCGCTCTGTGGGTGTGTGTGTGTGTGTGTGTGTGTGTGTGTGTGTATATATATATATATATATATATATATATATATATATATATATATAGATGTATGTGTGTGCAGTAATAAATGTAAGTGTCTGGCTTGGGGATGACCTTTAAAACTGTGCTGTCAGGGTGCTTCTTAACCAGAAGAATCACTAATTCTGTTGCAAAATGTGAACAAAACTCAACATGCATTTATTTTTTTTGCAGTCTTTATGTTCGTAGGTGATTACTAGGCTAATGACCCCGGGGACCTTTAAAATACTTTGCCCCACATGAAATGTCTGGTCAAACATATTACTCCTCTGACCCTTACATTACCAGCAATCCATTACTGAGTAAGCACAGTTTTGTCTTGGCCCAGGTCTTCTTAAGAGCAAGTAAGCCATTAAAAAAAATACAGCCCTAGTGAATTCTCTTGAATCCTCTTGGTGACTTGTTGAATCAGTCTGGCATGCAAACAATCGCTTCACATGTGGCTTTCCTCCCTTGTTTAGAAAACATAGTTAAAACAAATTCAGATAAAATAATTTGACCCAGAGATCACCTCTTAAAGAGACTGCAGGGATGTAAGTTAACTGTTTGTATCCTATTTGTTTAAATATTTTTCAGCATATTAAGTGTAAGTAACTTAAAGGAAATGGTGTGTTTCTTTTTAAGGGAAGTCCTGCTTTGTTTTGCCATTTCCCAGTCAACTACAAGAACTGTTTTATTGAACTGCCACTGTTTACATGTAGACTTTGAAAGGTGAAGTGTTATCACAGATGAAAAATCTAAACCCCATCTTGTCTTCCTGGCAAGCTACAGGTCTATCTGAGATTAAAAATAAATAAATAAATAAATAAATCAATCAAAAATAATTTTCTTTTCTATATTACTTCTGTGCCATCAGTTTTGTATTACAACATTACCCCACCAGATGCGCAGTAGCAAGGACCGCCCAAACCCCGCCCAGCACTCTGCTCATGACGTTTATTTTGAAAACTGCTTTGAATAAACATGGGAAAACCATCCTCAGAAAGATGATTATGCTAAACATTGTAATTATTTCGATACAAAGCCTTTTCTCCCTTATTTGCTGGTACCAGGATTTCCAATTTGCAGTGATCAAAAGCTTCGATAAATTACATCTTAGACTAAATAATTTGGCAAAACGTGTACTTACAAATGCTGTACTGATCCAAACAGATTTACCTATTCAAATGAACACAGAATATGCTGCATTTATACAAAAGTATTGCAGTATTACATTGAGAATTACAATTATTTAAAGGGGAGGGGTGAAAACACATAATATGCTGCACATATAAAAACTATTATACAGACTTAAAATTTGTAATCTGTAAAGGTGTGGGGTGTGGGTGGCGACCTTTCTGGGGTGTCTTTTTTATTGCATTTATTGTATGTATTTATTGTCCCACTGCCTCAGAATATTGCTTGTTGCTTTATCTCCAGAAAAATGCTTAAAGAAAGGTGGGGGGTGCAGGGGGGCTTGCCCCCTTGCAAAAGCAATTACTGCACAACATTAAACCAAAGAAAGGTGTGGGGGGGGGGGTGTATGGGTTATGGGCATAGACTGCAAAACGGGAATTTGTGGATACTGCGTACATACTGCCCTTCTGACCTGCATCTTACCCTACAACACAGTATGTGGTTAAGTACAAAGTGACAAAGCAAGTCAGACACCGAGGACATGCAGTGCTTTCGACGGTACACTTATAAATGTAGAAAATGAGTACAACTTTATTTAATCTTTGTTTTACATATCGTGTACTAAAAGCTATAGTAACTCTAATTAAAGATAACATAAAAAGGCATGAAGCCTGTGTTTAAAAACGGCCAGGGAATGAATATTCACAATGGATATTCATCATCTCACTGTATAATCTGCATGGCTTGTCACTCAGCCCTGTCAATCGTGTAAGACACGCCCATTTCTGCACGAAAATCGTGGTGGGGTAATGTTCTAATAGAAAGTCATGCCATCTAGGCTTATGTATTACTTAACAGCCATCATGTTATTTTTTTTCCTTTTTCAGAAGCAGAGATCCCTTTCTTTGAACTTTCAAAGCTGTTTGACTGGTACTGCCTTTGCTGTTAGCACTCTGTAGTTCTTACCTCAGCCCTTCAAAAGATAAGCTTTGACATTCTGATATCTCTTACTGATCAAAAATGAAAAGTTAAGTAAATAAATGCATTCAGCATATCACAGCTGTAACAGGGCTGACAACTGTATTACTAGCAAATCCTACTAGAGAGTAATATTGGGTCAGCAATTATATATGAGGGCCATATCTCTCAACCTCCCAGCATTAAAATCATAACACAGTGACCTTTAAAAATGTAGCAGTGGGCCAAGAACATAAGCTCTTCCTGAGTTTTCCTAGTAGAAGGTCTTTATATACTGGACCCTATATAGTTTGTCATAGGAAGCCTTTACCTATGCTTAGTTTACCTATTTAGTAAGGTATGTAGCCATATAAAGAGACTGACAGTGTGATGAACATCAGTAAATCTAGGGGAAGCAAGGAAATTCCAGGGAACAAAATCATAGTGCTATGCCTAAATCATAGCAGCTGAGAGGTATGCTGAAGGCTGAATCATCCCGGAAAGCACTGTCCTCTTTCAGAGGAAGGTTTGCTACAAGGCTGTCACATGCAACAGTGATGCTGAATTCAACATAACAGTGGCGCATTATAAATTTAATTTACTGCTGTATCTGCAATGCTTCCCTAATGTGAAGGGTGTATTTTTCCTTAGTTCATAGTGATTACTGCACTAATGATCCTGGGGGACCTTTTGAAGGCTAGCTATGCTTCCCAAGTTGAGAATCAAAACCTGTACCTTGTGTCCATGAGGTAACCAGCTTAATCATTATGCAACCCCTCCAACCATCTTTGGTACGTTTGGTAGAATTTGCTGGAAGGAAAATACAGCCGATCACAACTTACTAAAAATACTTTGCTAATGCCATATCACTAGAAAGAAGAGTTACAGATCAAGCATATATGGATATCTCTGTCCCACTCTGGCACAACTAACTTTAATAATCTACTCGGTAACTGCAGCAAATCATGGAGTGGAAAAATTGCAGAGTTTATTCAAGCCTGTTCAGTAAACGTATTCTTTTTTTTTTTTTTTAAGTGAAGCAACTTCTTCCAAAGTAATGCTTAGTAAATATTACAGTAAACCACAATGGCATGTGTAGCAGAGTATTCGTGTTGTGTGCCCTAGCTGTGCAGTAAATCATATGACCTAATACTAAGTGTACCCACGGGACATTCATTTTTAGGCCTTATAAGAAATGCTAGCTGTTGATAAAATGCAACAAATACTACATTGTGCCTGACAGCACTTGTAAGCAGTAAGTGAAAAATAGTACATGGCATGTCATTTGTAATGGGAACTTGCGATAATCCCCATGGGGAAAAATTTAGATTACACTGTCAACCTAAGCAGCATGTTGTTTCTTTGTAAACCGGAGTACAGAGAGGAAACTTATGTAGATATGAAAAAAAAAAAAACTTCCCTGAGGTAACAAAGCAGAGACCAGGAGTGACGCTGAGTGAAAGGGACAAAAACTAACTAATATAGCACAAATGCATCCTAAAGTGTTCCACCCTAGGAAACACCATAGAGTAAGGACCAAAGACATGACATCCTGAAATTCATTTATAATATCCCTTTGTGGACTTATGGAATACAGTATATACACAGCAAACAATGCTGTCTTCACCCGTTATGTGTCACAGATTCAACGAGAGAACAAAAAAAATGAAATACATATTTTTTCCAGATTTTTACCCTCATTGTCTGACAGTCCTAAGCCCCCCCCCCCCCCCCCCATACAGTCAACCTATTCTTTCCTCATCATCAGGGCAAGGGCTGACTGGGAGGGAGACATCATTTAGGTAACCTTCAGGCATGGATCAGATTTTTTCTTTATGTCCTACATCCCCTGAGCACACTTATGCCATGAGAGAAGGGGGCACAACATAGGTTGACCACACCAAATACCCCTCATTTACTAGCAAGCAAACCTGCCCTTCCATCCTTGAGCATAAGTGGTGGTATTCTTGGTTACCACTGTTCCATTTCTCCACCACTATGTCCTCAACAAGCACTTAAGTTCATCCCCACCCCAACTGTGGGGAATGGGTAATGCCCCTTCATTCCTCTCAACCCCAACTTGGCTCCTCCAGAGATGGGACTTTTAATCAAACCTTGGTCTCCTGGGATGCATTCCAGGCTCCATCTGTCATACAGCAAAGCTGAAATACATAATTTTAATGCTGAAAGTTAATCTAGAACTGAGCAGTTAAACAATAACTGCAGCTGTGTTAGTAATGTTCAGTGACTGCATTTACTTGCCTTTTTTCTGTATCAGCTTACTTAATTAAAACAATGATCTGCTCCATCGTCGACTGGTTAATTCTCACACCAGATGTGACTTGCTTTCAGGAATGGCCCTGGGGTCTGATCTGGTTAAAAATATTGCACAATATTCATTTGGATGTTCTAAGAAGTAGGCCTCAGCCAACTGAATGAATGTAGATTGTTTTCAGCTCATTAATGGCCAGTAAACATTACTGCATGGCACAGCATTTTTATGCATTAAAATTAGATGTATATCTGATGTGCATTTAAAAAATGCAGCTGTGTAAGAACTTGTGATGCCTGTGCCCTGGCCCAGCAATCAAGGAGCATCAATCCTCACCACTAACACCAGAGAGGGCATCTCATATGAGAGGAAATTAGAACAAATACACACAGTAAAGTGCAATTTCCCTTAAGAGCACAAAGAGATCACAGTCAGTCCGGGGCTGGTCGCTCCCTTGCTCGCCAGATCCCCAATAAGACTCCCTACTGGCACAGCTGTAGGATCCAAATCTCAGCCAGCTGGGCGAGCTAAAATTTCCAGCACCCTCTCTGTCCAACCAGTGCTTCGTGTCCCTTCCCAAGTAGCTGACACACACACACACACACACACACACACACACACACACACACACACACACACACACACACATTGAGATAAGTTTATACAACCACGCAGACACGCCTGTGGAAGGCTGTCACAGGTTCTCCAGCTGTGCCCATTTTACCCAGACTATACAGTTGTAATCCTGCCACCACCCAGCTAATATATATCAGCTACTCAAAGGCCCTTAAAAGAGTGTCAAATTATTACTTACTGTGCAATATTATTATCCAATTGGTAGATGTGACTTGACAGTCAAGGCTTATTAGAATGACTTGGTACAGTAATCACTATAAATATGCAATGTACTCTTGAGCTTAAATTATCTCTACACAAAACCAGCCACAGTTAAAATGTTTTAAAATATGTAATAATAAATAATTAAAGCCACAAGACAATACTTTCTACTATACATTGTGCTAGTCAAGAGTTCAGAGATCACACAGAAATACTTAAAATAATTCAGTAGTACAGTTCTGACATAACAGAAAAAACACTTAGTCTAATCTTTCTAGATTCTAGCTATCCCAAAAAAACCCACAAGTCTAAGATAACTTACATAAGACAACAGGCAGAGTGCTGTGAGTTGGATGATCAAGAAAAAATGATTAATGCCTTCTGATTCTCTCTGTTTAAATTGCTATAGCAGTTCTGATAAACATTACATCATCCTTTACACTTTCCTGGTGTTCCCAGGCTGACAGATTAACTGCATTTACATTCTTAACATCTCCCTTTTGTTAACTTGCAGCTGGTCAGGAAACAGAGCAATAAAACTACATTTACATGTTTAAATCTAGCAATTTAACTCTTGGTTAAAACAATAGAAAGAATTTCTTCATCTAGACTTTTCAACACCACTGTCCACTTCAAAGGGTCACCACATGCTTTACTTTGGTCAGTGGAGTGCACTGTTGTCACATTTATTTCGAGTTCCACATAAACTATGGCGTACATGGCCCATAATGCACTGACTATGTAAGTCATGTAATAATAATATACCCAAACAGCCACCTGGCAAACTGTAGAGAGTGCTGTATGTAAACCATGTATCAACAGTGTACTCTATTCATACCTCTCAGCTGTCCAGATTTTTGCCTCATATTTTTGGTCTGTTCCTCATAAAATTTGTGATTTTCTGGAAAATCATTGACAACTGAAGTCACTAAGTAACGACAGACGTTTGAGTTTCAGACTTCATTTCTTTCAAAATGCATGCTAAAGCAAAATTTATTATTCTAACAACATTATAAGTTTATAAGAGCAATATTTAAAATATGTCCCTATTTTTAGACCTTTGTCCCCATGTTATTTTGCCTTTATTTTGTGCTAAGAGGTTAAGAGGTATGTATGTACCCCTTCCCAAAGACTATGATGTATGTTGTGTATAAACCATCTAGTAATAGTAAACCCCTTCCTTAATGACTGACCCACAAACTGTGGAGTATGATTTAAAACTATGCAACATTTATTTATTTATTTATTTTTATTTGAATTTGTTAACTGGGGTAGAGCATTGATCATATGGGATCAATTACAGTCTCAACCAAGGAAAGGAAAAAAAAAATATGGAAGAGAATACAATTTGACATTTTTATTGAAAGTGAAAATATGTCAGACGAACATACAATGCAGTTCAAATAGTAAATTACAATGGGATCTGAAATGTAGTAGGCAAACACATTTGCTTAGGAGTAAACACACACACACACTATATATATATATATATATATATATATATATATATATATGTAGAGGAACGTTACAGAATCCTGAAAGCCCAAAATCCTAAAAGTTCAAAATACTGAAAACTCAAAATCCTGAAAACACACAGGATACCAACACTTACTATATTCAAGCATAAGTACATACAGAAACATATTATCCTTCAACTATATGCAGGGGGGAAACCCCCAACTGCGCCCCACACACCCCCTGCAACTTAAATATATCAACTCCGAGATTGCACTTTACTACACTAAGTGCAATCTTGGAGTTAATATATTTAAGTAGCAGGGGGTGTGGGTGGCACAGCCCCCCATATAGGGGGTGCAGGGGGGCTTGCTCCCCTGCTTATACTTGGAGAATAGTAATGTGATTTGTGTTTTATTTGTTTCTGTAGGTATTTGTGCTGGAATATAGTAACTGCTGGTATCCTGTGTGTTTTCAAGATTTTGAGTTTTCAGTATTTTGAACTTTCAAGATGGATTTTGGGCTTTCAGGATTCTGTAGCGGTCCTAATATATATATATATATATATATCTATATACATATATATATATATATATATATATATATATATATATATATATATATATACAGACATACAGACACACACACACACACACACACACACACACACACGCGCGTGCACATGGGTCTGCCTTGCTTTATCGAAACTGCACTTACCTGAACTTCAAAAACGCGAGATGACTTCACCGAACACTGTATATTCTGAACTAAAGAATCACCAATATTTTTTTAAGGGAAACAAACCACTTGGCCACCAGAGTGAACTTTGCCCTTTTCGCCACTGTAGTGCGATCTTGGAGTTGGTATATTTAGTTAGGGGGGCAAAGCCCCCACTTGCATGGGTTTAATTTGCATTGGTTGTTTTTGTTGTATCCTGGTGACCAATCGGTTCATTTGCCTGTAGAAATTATCAGTGATTAGCTGCTTCAGAAGTTTGAGCCTTGGGTGAAGTCATCTCGCATTTAAAGTTTTGGGTAAGTGTAATTTCGTTAAAACAAAGTAGACCCATATATAAATACATATATATATATATATATATATATATATATATATATATATATATATATATATATATATGTGTGTGTGTGTGTGTGTATGTGTATGTGTGTATACAGAGTGAGGTTGGTATGGATGTCTCCAGAAGGGAGCATAATTAAGTAGGTAACTAGGTATAACACTGTAATTTGACCATTCCATGGAGATGAACTATTAACTATAAAGGGAATTTTGTGTAGGAAGATGGAGGGATTGTTTCCCACAGTTTAGGGCCAAGTAAAGTGTGATCTGTGCATTGGGGTTTTGTTCTCAGAGGTTGTGATGTTTGGGCTGTATGGTCTTGATTTCTAAGATTGTAAGATGGCCGTTTCCTTATTAGTTTGTCTGCTAGAGAAGAGAAGGTATGTTTGCATAAAAGTGTGGAACATAGGAACAATGTTAGACGAGAGATTGCAGAGATTATAGCAGGTCTAGGCATATACACTTTTAATCAGGCACACTTAAAAGTTCTTTTCACCCTTTATAAGTACCTAATAGTACCCACCTCCAAAATCAGTCAGGACTGTACATGATAACCCAGTTGTAAATTTGTCATACAATCATTAAGACTAGAGCTGAAGCCAGACAAAGTAGTAAAGTTTGCGTGACCTGTAGTGGTAACTTATTCCACAGAACAGGAATATGTTGAGTTAGGACCCTATCCCTCCAGCGAGTCTTGTTTATTTTTTCGTGCACTTTTATATCCCAAATATGGATACAGCCACTGATTTTGTTAGAAAATGGTCAAACAAAACTGGGTCTTACGTGGCTAGAAAAGTGAGACACAGGTGACCTTGGAGCAACTGGTAGGCTTTTAATTACAAGGAGAGATTTTTTTTAATGTTTTGGGATAGTTGAAGGACTTAAGGCCTTTATTTATTTATTTATTTATTATTTGGTTAACAATTGTTGGGGTCTTTCCAGTTGAATGATATGCCTGGATTTGTACATACCAAACAGGACATTGTATTCAATGATGGGTCTGATAAGGAAAGAGGATAGTGGTATGATGCCTTTTTTGGACCTTGAGGATATTCCTTTGAAAATAAACTGGGCCATACTCATGGATTTCTGGACTATGGTGAAAACATGATGATCGAATGAGAGAGAGAGTTGTGCACATAGGTACCCTAGTTTCTTATGACTGTAACACTTGTTACATATGAGGTGGAAACAGTTATTTTGTCAAACACTGCTATGCTGTAGTTTTTTGCATTTAGCTTAAGACCATTTTCTGTACACCCACATATATGCAAATTCCAGACTTTTTTGGCACCATTTACTATCAGTGGATTAATGAATATTGGTGCCCAGTTTGTAGTCATCAGCAAACTTGTTCAACCATGCTTTAAGAACATTGACTGGACTTGGATGTCCACAAAATAAATGCCAAACTGGAAAGGATTTAGGACTAATCCCTGCGATAACCCATTAGTTACAGTTTTAGTTTCAGAGATAGTACCTGCAACTTTCACTACTTGTGATATGCTGAATAGCCAGTTTGCAATCCAATGGAAAATGTAGGGATTTGCATCATGTTTGTCTAACTTTTCAATAATACCAACATGGGGCTAGTGTCAAAAGCCTTGGCCAGGTCAAGATGACCACTATCCACAGCCTCTGTAACCTTTTCAAAGCAGTGTACTAGGTTTAGGAGACAGGACCTACCCTTCACAAAGCCAAACTGATTGAGGTCTACATCAGTTAAGCTGCCTGTGTCTGCATGAATGAGTTCTGCTAAGATATGGTCCATGGCTTTGCATGTAAGGCTGGTGAAGCTGATGGGCCTATAACTACCTGGGTCTGTAGAGGGGCTAGCCTTGGGTAGGGGAATCACAGTAGTCATTCTTCAGGCATCAGGAACAAACCCTGTTGATAGGCTGAGGATGAACAATGGAGAACCAAGCAGAAGGTCCTGCTTGACTGGATACTTTTTGCTTTTTGAAGTGTTTGGCAGTGATGCTCCTGTTTTGGGGAGAGTGTCATGAATCTACAGAATGTATGATGATTATTTGAAGGACTGTGTCATTTCTTTTAAAGGAATATGTTAGTATAGAAAGATCATATTCTAGTTATGACAGTAAGATGCATTTTCCTGTTGATATTCTGCATGCTTAACAGAGAAAAAGTGAGATCTTGTTAGTTCAGAATAATAACAGGTTCATTTTTTTCTAATGTTATCTAAGTGAAAAAACAGTCGAGCGATGGTCGAACCAGAGACTGTTGTTGTCTTTTGGCTTTTCCTGGTTAGGGGTCGCCACAGCGGAACTCCGGTCCGCTAATGATTGGCAGTAGATTTTCATGGTGCCGAGTTGCCAGCTCAATGCCCAACCTTCAACGAAGGCACGCCCATTCACGCATGTCTTTCGGAACGCCATTCGACCCACGGGGAGGACATGCTAACTCCACACAAAAGGCACTCCCCGCACTCCAGCCGAGAATCGAATGGGAGAACCTCTTGCTGTGAGGCAGCAATGCTACCGCTGCACCACCGCTGCTGCAACAGATACGTAAATGAAGTAGTGTTATTTATAGGTGAATTGTTAATATCATTTGTTTGTAGGGTAGAAGAAACTTTATACTGTTTGCCTTTTGTCCTGAAGAGCATAGTTTTTGTTTTAGATGTGATAAGCAGCAGTTTTTTGTTATGCATGCAGTTAGAGTGGAAGTCAGTTTGAACTTCTTTTTTTAGAACAGTGAGGGATTGGTTGTGAGATATATGACCATGTTGTCTGCATACAGTAAGAGTGAGAGTTGTGAAAATCTAGGGGAAGTCTATTGATATAGCCAGAGAAGAGGGGCAGGGCAAGTATTGTACCTTTGGAACATGTTGTTTGAGATAGCATGGGGTAAGATTGAGTCCTGTACTTTGATCATAAAATATATTTTTCATAAGCTAAACAGAAGTAGTGTGATTCTGCCCATAGCAAAATTCACAAACTATGGAATTTGTTGAATGTAAGCTGTGTAGTAACACTACACCCCTTCCCAAGTCCAGACTCACATACTATAGTGTATGCTGTGTATAAGGCACAATGTAACAATACACGCCTTCCCAAGGCCTGACTCAGATACTGTAGTGTATGCTGTGTGTAAGGCATGCAGTAACACTACACCCTTTCCCAAGGTCAAGCTCACAGATCATGGAGTATGTTGTGTGTAAGGCATTACATAACAGTGTTCTTTTCCAAGACCTTAACCACAGATTGTGGAATAACAGTGCTAAATCACAGTTGCACTCCTCAGAGTTGCAGTCCAGGAGAAGCCTCAGGCATATGGCTTCCTTCTTATCAGCTACGACTTCCTGTTCCACATAAGATGGAATGGTAGTTCTTGGTCAGTGGCACTGACCATTTACTATTAGCTCAGATTTCTCAGTCAGAAAAAAAACTTTTATCCCTTTCATATTTCTTTTCCTCTGTTACTTTTTATTTACTCATGAAGCTGGCCCTAGTAAAATTCATTAGATAAAGTGCTCTTACATTCACTATGATGCTTGTTTATAAATCACATTATTTGCGAAGAACAGTCAACCTTTAAGGTGCTAACTTCAAAGTACAGATGAGGTGGTGTCTGTATGTGTATGTGTGTGCACGTGTATGAGTGTGCATGCGAGTGTGTGTGTGTGTGTGTGTATATGTGTGTGTGTGTGTGTGAGCATGTGCGCGCTCGAGCTTGGGCAACTGACTAGTTACATAGGTTCATAGGTGTGTACTAGGCTAATGGCCCTGGAGCCTTTAAAAGCCTAGCCCATAGGATTACCCTGGCATCGTGCCACCCGACCTTAGTTTCCAGTGACTCTGTCGAGTAGAGCTACTGGAGTGACCCCCAGAGTGAATTTTCTATTTCCCATCCACTCATCAAGATTTCTGTTGAAGAGGGCCAGTGAAGTGCTCTGTTTGACATGTATGGGAAGTCTATTCCATAGCATGGGCAGTCTGTGTGGTATGAACCTGTCCGTCCAGCACGTTCTGCTGATTGTGGTAATGATGTTCAGGTCTCTGGAGTGTGTGTTGCGGAGGAATTGGGATTTCTTTAGATGTAGCATTTCTAACTGAACTGGGTCAGACATGGCTTTGTAAGTCAAGCAGAGATCTTCTCTAAGTAGGCAATATGAGACCGAGAATAGTTGGAGTTTTTTGAGTCTGTCCATATAGGACAAGTGTTTAAGGCCTAGGATCCTCTTTGTGAGGTATTTTTGTGACCTCTCCAGTTGTTGCAGGTGTCTAGTGAGGTACATGCCAAATGGGGCATTGTACTCGATGACTGGCCTAATGAGGGAAGAGTAGCAAGAGACAATGACTTCTTTCTTCCTGGATGCAAAACCTTTAGTAATGAGATGTGCCACATAGAAGGACTTTCTGACCACAATGACAGTGTGGTGGTCAAAAGAGAGGTTGCTGTCTACCTGTGTTCCCAGATCTCTTATAACACCTTCTGTGTTCAGTGGACTACCATCGATGTGGTAATTCATGGGAACCGGGTTTTTCTCAGAGGGGATGACAACACATTTTTTGGCATTGAGCATAAGGCCATGATTCTAACACCAGTCTTTGGTCTCAGTGAGGCTTTTCTGTAGGATATCAACATCAATTGGGGAGTTAATAATGGCTCCCAACTTGCAATCGTCTGCGAACTTTGTCAGCCAGAGTCCTTTCATGTTGGCCTGGACTTCTGAGAAGTAGATACCAAACAGGACAGGACCCATGATAGATCCCTGTGGGACTCCACTCGTGACTGGTTGGCAGTCTGACTTGGAATCAACTACTTTCACATTGTGGGTTCTATCTGTGTGCCAGTTTGCAACCCACCTAGTGATATAGGGGTTGATGCCTAACTTAGTGAGTTTTTCTATGATTCCTGAGTGGGGAATGGTATCAAAGGCCTTGGCCAGATCAAGGTAGGCTGTATGAACCATCTTGTCTGGTGACCGACCAAAAGAAGTCAACCAAATTGAGCAGGCATGATCTACCCTTCACAAAACCAAACTGTGTGGATCCAGAGTTTGGAGATTCCCTATATCCTTGTTTATTAGGTCCATGATGATGCATTCCATAGCTTTGCATCTCACCCAGACATATGTTCATTTCTTTTGCTATCTATTAACCTCCTTTGTTCTTCTCACCATACGTTTCTGAACACTGAAACTGACGTTTTGAATAGGACCATTGTTTAAATCATAAAGTAGGCATTCTTAAAAAAAATATTTATTACTCCAATCCATTAAAACATGTTTCCCTAGAAGTAAAGCATCATTCTCCAAGAAGAATACCCTGTTTTTACTCCTGCAGATTTTGCCTTTAAACTGCTTTCTTTTAGATTAGATACATCAGGAACAGTGAGGTAAACTGGGGAAGTTTCCTTTGATACAAGCAAGCAGTTATTAAAAACACAACTGATAACACAGTTGCTGTGATAGTGTCCCTTTATTTGGATTGGAATATGAAGTAGGACTAGGTGTGTACTGTGTGCTCTTAACGAGATTGTTGATGTTACCAGACACGTTGTACTTGAGCTGTACAACTGATGTAGAGTATGATAGAGGAAGCATCCTAAAAGAGATTTTTGGAAGTGAAGCTGTAAGAAGATGGGATGAAAATGACTGTACCCTCTTTTAGACTGGAAACTACTTCAGTCACTTTGCAAACCAGCAAGGATTGCTTCTAAGCAAGGCTGAAAAGTCTACACGTGACCGTTTGTTTAGATTTGGAATAGCCATTTAGTTTCAATGTTACATCTCTGAAAACTTTAAGAACTTGCAGCACTGCACAGCCTCTAAAGCAGCAGTTGTTGGAAAAGTGGCTGTAATATTTGGAAAAGTAGAATGTAGCACAGTTAATTATGACTTCTTTATAGTTCATAGGTTCATAGATTAGTACTAGGCTAACTGCCCTTGCGAGCCATTTTAAGCCTAGCCAATTATCCCTTGTGAGAATCAAACCCTGCACCTTGTGTGCAAACACCTTAACCATTAGATCAACCTCCCAACCCTGCATAGTCTTTTCCTGAAGTGTCAGTTGTATGAATAAACTTCATTTATGTAATAAGGTTTCGAAAGAGCATGCTGTGCTTACCAAATCATAAAGGGTCTCCCCTGAAATAAATCCCCTTGAGAACTAGGAGGTAAGTTAACAGTGTACTACAAACACTCAGCAGTAGTTTAAAAAATGGAATACAAACAACCATGGCTCTAATATGTGTGCTATACTTTTGCAGCTGTTCCACTGGTTTAACTAAACATAGTATTTCTGACATTTCAGTCCATAATTCTTGATGTTTTTAGATTACTTGTTATTTATTTGCGGGCTACACTGCATGAACGTAAAAAATATGTTAATGGAATTCTATAACTTCCAAAGCACACCACAGACTTTTTGAGATTTGGTCACTCTGTCGAACAGCATTACTGAGGTGTATTTCTTGTTAGTGCTGGGATCTCAGAGGAATTTAAATTTTTGTTCTTGTTTTGTTAGTGAGAAGTTAAAACTTTGAACTTTTGACATCTCTGTAAATATTTCCACCCCTTTCAAACTCCAGCCAACTAAGCTGAGCTGTGTTCGTGGTTTTTATTAAACGTTTTTCTGATTGCTTTTATATTATGAAGATAAAATGTCAGTGACGGGAGGAGTTCACATGCGTTTTTAGTTGAATATTGGCAGTTTCAAGTGTCTGACTGGTGCATTCTCACAGTCCCTCTAGGGTGGGTGTAGCTTTTTAAGACTCAGCTGTCCAGCTGTCTGAAGCCAAGAACTTTTTTTTTTAATAACCCCACCACAGGAAGTTCTCATATATCAGTGCAAAACTCTTTAATTTTAAAGAAAATTGCTTCTATATACGGGAAACTAGTCACAATTTTCTGTGCCCTACATGGCATGTTTCCTAATAATGTTAACGGAAACATTAGCAGAAATAGAAAATGAAAAACAAGTTAAAAATAGTTAAGTTCCTTCAATTTGGGGCAGATAATAAGGATTGCTTGAGAAGAAATGTACTGGATCCATTTAAAGATGGGCCTCTGTGCCATGCTGGCAGAAATGAACTAACTGGATCTCCCAGGTAGTGTGTGTGTGTGTGTGTGTGTGTGTGTGTGTGTGTGTGTGTGTGTGTGTGTGTGTGTGTGTGTGTGTGTGTGTGTGTGTGTGTGTGTGTGTGTGTGTGTGTGTGTACGTATGCGTGTGTGTGTGTGTGCGTGTATGTGTGTGTATGCACATGCACACGTGTGTGTGTGTGTGTGTGTGTGCGTGTGTGTGTACATGTGTGTGTGTGTTAGTCTTTTTTTTCAGGTGTATATTCTGTGGTGCCATTAATCTTGGCTGTAGATGATTGTCAGTGTTGAAGTGCCACCCTGACCCTATGTGCAAAAATGGGGAAAAGGAATTGTGGATGAATTTACAGAAACTGATGCTTATCCATGACATCAGGGCACTTGTCAAAGCTCTCATGTCATGGAAGGTTTAAGGTTGTGTAGTTGTGTGATCAGTTAACAAGCTTTATCTTATTCCTAGGTTTAGTTCCCATAGTTTTCACTTGCCTCTTGCATGCTTTGTTACTGTGCAGCAAGTCACTTAAAGGAGCACTCTTCTATCCCTTTTTTGTGTGAAAAAATGAATGAACAGTAAGCTTAGCTGAGAGTCTGTGAGAGAGTTAAGTGCTGTTTTAGGACACAGCTCATAAAATGCTGATTTTGGCAGATGGAAGGGCACCTCAATTCTTCAAAGGGCAATGTGACAGCACAGTGTATTGTGCATGCTTATGTATTTCTCTCACTTGACTGAGCTGCTGAGCTAAGTGTAAGACCTTTATGTGCTCTCAAAGACAGTAGATTATTCATGTATTATTTATTTTATTTTATTTTACATTTGTTGACCAGGCTAGTCTAACTGGATATATGTCCATTTTCAGTAGAGGCCCAGGGAGATTTATTTATTTATTTATTTATTTATTTTACATTTGTTGACCGGGCTAGTCTGGCTGGATACATGTCCATTTTCAGCAGAGGCCCGAGGAGAAAAGCTCCACTAAATACTAAGTACATTACAAAATATCACAAATGTTTATAAGTAACAAATTAGAAAATCATAACATCACACAGAATGCAAGATAGATTCAAGGAGAAGCACATTTCGATGAGCAGTTAATACCATATTAGCAATTTTACATAGAATGTACCTAGGTCGATTAGTACTGTAAAAGGAGAAGAAATAAGACAGATACTAATGGGAAGAGTGAAGGAGAGATATAGTATGAGAAAGAAAAAGGTTAGCCTGGTGTACTGCAGGAACAAAGCCATTGATTTAGGTAGTACAGTTTAATTTTCTGTTTGAATTGAGGCAGGGATGTAGTCAAAGTTATGTCACAAGGTAAGAGATTCCAGCATTTACCTATAGTGTTAGTGAAAAGAGAACAACCTGCTGTGTTGTTTGCCTTTATTGATTTAGTCATAAGTTTACTAGAGGAGCGATGCGAGTTCAGATTATTATACGGGATTAGGAGTTGAGAGAGTATAGGGGTGTTGTCAGGTAGGTGTAATATGTTGTGAGCTATAGTGAGTTGAGGAATTTTAGGTAGTTTTGAAATTCGAGCCAGCCAAGTTGCTTTAGATTTATACAGTGGTGGGTCCTAAAGGGGTTACTAGTGGCGAAACGTGCTATGTTATTATAGCAAGTTTCAAGTTTGTTAAGATTGTTTTTCTTGAGGTTGGTATAAATGGGAGAAGCATATAGGAGAGTAGATAGGAGATGGGTTTGAGCACATTTGGTTCTAGTTGCTGGGGTTAGAAAAGGTTTAATACGATATAGGGATCCAATTTTTTTGTTAACAACCTTGATGGTGTTGTTTATGTGCTGATCGAAGGAAAGATGATTGTCAATGGTTATTCCAAGAAGTTTAGTAGTTGGATCAGGCGAGATGATAGTGCCATTATTAGAAGAAATGGTAAAGTTTAAAGGGGGACCGAGAGGTGGGGAGAAGAGGAGGAGTTTAGTTTTTTGCATTTAGTAGGAGAAACCGTTTAGAAAACCAAGTTTCTACTTTGTTAAAGGTATTTTGTGTTAAGGAGGTCAGTTCAGTAGAAGAAGGTGCGGAGCAGATAAGGGTAGAATCATCTGCATATTGTATGCAGGTAGCTTGTGGTATAGCAGTCTGAAGATCGTTTATAAAGAGACAGAACAGAAGTGGACCTAGAATGGAGCCCTGGGGAACTCCGATGGAAATGGGCAAGAGAGAAGAGATGTGATTTTCCCAAATTACTGCTTGTTGTCTGTTGTTAAGGTAAGATTTAAACCAATTTGTGGCTAGTTTATCACAAGGAAGAGATTCGAGAATATTGATTAAGAGAGAGTGGTTAACCATGTCGAAAGCTTTTGAGAGATCAATGAAAAGAGCGGAGGAGAGAGAATGGTTGTTTCGATTTTTGTTGATAGTATCTATAAAGGAGAGAAGGGCAGTGGTGGTACTATGATGGGGTCTAAAACCATGCTGGCAGTTTGCTATTATGTTGTGGAGGGAGAGGTGGTGTACCAGTTGCTGGTGAATACATTTTTCCATTATTTTTGCAAGGGGTGAAAGAAGGGCAATTGGTCTAAAGTTGGAAAGGTCAAGGGAGTTTCCACCTTTATGAAGTGGTATAATATAGGAGACTTTCCATATATCAGGGATGGTTCCTTCTTGGATAGTTCTGTTGATGAGTAAGGAAATAGGATAAGCAATTTCTTTAGCAGCTTTCTGAAGGAAAAGAGAAGGAGCTTGTCAGCAGAAGGGGTGCAGGGTTTAAGTTTGTGAATGAGTTTGAAGATGAAAGAGGTAGATATAGGTTTTAGAGCGAAATTGAGGGAAGAGGTAGTTCTGTTAGGTGGTAAATGAGAGTTGTTAGTGTTCATTTGTTTGGCTAGGGTTTGAATAGTTTCAGAGAAAAAGAGTTGAAAGCATTGGCAGTCTGGAGAGGGGTTTCTGGGTCAGCATTTAGAGGGGAAGGAGTTTTCGCAGTTCCTGGGGAAAGAAGTCTATTTACTGATGACCAGAACTGTTTAGGGTTGTTAATATGTGTTTCCTGGAGGTTACAGTAGAAGTTTTTCTTGTCAGAGATTATTGATTTTTTTGCTAAATTACGAAGCTGGCGGAATTTAACTAAGTCAGGGTTTAGTTTATTACATCTCCAAGATTTCCATGCTTTGTTTCTAGCAAGCATGAGATAAGCATAAACAAAGAATATTAGCAACTTCAGGTACACATCAACAAAAATATTAGCAACTTCAGGACAATACTAATTTAAGGTGAAGAATACAATTGTTATATAGCAGCATAGCAATTTTTAAAGCATCATATAATAAGAAAGAGAAATGGAAACACACTAGCAAATGATAGCAGGTACAGTAGTATTTTACAGTGTAGAATCCAATTTATTATATAGTAGCATAGCAGCTTTAAAGTAGCATATAATAAGAAGAAAGGGAAAGAAGGTCTTTATAGGTATATGTAGGTGAAAACATGTTCATACAGTAAAAATACTTACTGCACCAGTTCATACTCTGTAGTGGTTCCTATATAAGAGTAAGTTGTTAAAGACTTTAGTTAGCTTAACTGCAGTTACTCTCTGAGGCTAATGAAAGAGTTGGGTTAAAATGCAAATGGTTAGATAGGTAGAGTTTAGACATAGTGGAGGGTATTATTAGTCTGGGTTACTACATGGGCATAACCAGTTGTTTTTAATGTATTCTCTAAGTTGCTTTTTGAACAGTTGCACTGAGGAGAGAGATGAGAGTTCCCTGGGAAGCAGATTCCAGGATTTACCCACAGTGTTGGAGAACAGTGAATCCCCAACCTTATTTTTGGATTTAACTGTAGATACTAGTACTTTACTGGCTGAGCGAAGGGTCATCAAATTATTATAAGGGATTAGAAGGCTAGTAAGTATTGGGGTGTTTTTGGGGAGATAGAGGATCTTGTGGGCAATAATATGTTGGTGAAACTAAAGTTGATTATGTAGTTCCAGCCAACTTAGTTGCTTTAGGTTTTGACAGTGATGAGTTCTAAATGAGGAACCAGTAGCAAATCTGGCAGTGGTATTGTAGGAGGTAGTCAGTTTAAGGTTGTTTTTTGATAGGTTGGTATAAATGGGAGAGGCATAGAGGAAGGTAGAGATTAGATGGGTATGGGCAGTAGTTGTTCTAGCTGTTGGAGTAAGGAAGGGTTTAATCCTGTAGAGGGAGCCTAGTTTTCTGTTAACTGATTTTATTGTTGTGTTATTATGTGTGTCAAAGTTAAGATTATGGTCTATTGTTACACCTAAGAGCTTGGTGGTTGGGTCAGGAGATATGACAATGCCATCGTTGGATGTAACTGTGAAGTCAACTGGGGAGGACTTTTGTGTGGGAGTGAAGGGTAGTAGTTTAGTCTTTTTGGGGTTCAGGAGGAGGCTATGCTGTAAGAACCAGCTTTCTACTATGTTAAGCACTTTAACACTTTGTTAGTTTATTAGGACAGTACACAGAAGGGTGTGGCTATATAATTAATTAGTTTGTTCCAAATTTCCACCATGTGGTGCTTATGAAAATGGTAAGAAGAAATAGTCCTGTGGCGTACAAGGTCATGTGCTTTAGGCTGAAAAGCACTTGCCCACTTTATGGCCTTGTGGTAATTTTGGAGGTTACCTATGAAACCATCCAGTGTTAGAGCTACTTGTATATATACAGGTGAAGAAGTTAAGTTGCAAAGGATGTTATGTCATATCAAAAGCTTTAGCCACATCCAGACGTAGGCCGCAGGTGGGCAGATGTTTATGAAAGCCTTGCTTTATGTGTTCTGTTAGGCAGATTAAGGCAGGGAATACTCCATGGTGTAGTCTGAAACCATGATAGGAGATGCACAGTATATATTTGTGATTGATGTAGTCTATTAATTGCCTATGTACTACCTTTTCTGTATTTTTGCCATGAAGTTGAGTAGAACTGTTGTTCTTGACTTACCAAATGCATCAATTTGACCTACTTTATGTGGGAATATTATATAAGCAGTTTTCCAGAATCATGAAACAATATTATCTTTCATTTAATCATTCTGTGAGTCTCATGTTCTCCTATTCATGGTTGTGGTAAGCCGGTGCTTATCCTGAAAGACAGTGGGCATGAAGCACTGTATTGCCTTGGATTGAATGCTGGTCTGTTACAGGATGCAGACACACTTGCTCACACACTATATATAATTTTGGATTATTTAACAGCTAAGCAATTCACCAATGGCAGACCTTTGGGACAGCATGCAGACTCTATAGAGAAGGCAAGCCCGGCTGGGAAGTAAACCAGAGAGCTGTGAGATATCAATGCTAACTGCTACACCACTGTCTTGCCCTCTTCACTTTTAGATAATAAATGATAAGCTAATTAGTGAGCTTGTAGATAGCCTGATCAGCAAAATGGCTGTACTATGCAGGGAAATTACCAGGATAAGCAGATGCTGTAGGTTTTATTCTGTGCAGAAGCTTAATCACCAAGTTCTAGGAGACTTTTTAAAAAGAATGATAGATAGTAGTTCCTGAGAGAATGCTGTACAACTAGATGGATTAGTAGTAGTAGCAGTAGTAGTAGGAGGAATGGTGGTGGTGGTGAAAGTAGTGTTAGTCATAGTAGTATTAATGGTGATAGCAGCAGTGATAGTAGTACTAGTGGTAGTAGTTGCAGTTGTAATGGTATTAGTTGTAGTAGTTTTAGTGTTATTGTTAGAGGTAGTAGTAATAGTGATAATAGTTGTAGTAGTCATAGTAGTTTATAGTAGCAGTAGTGGTGGTAGTAGCTGCAGTGGTAATGGTATTAGTTGTAGTAGTGTTAGTGTTAGAGATAGTAGTAGTGGTAGTCATAGTGGTTGCAGTAGTAGTAATGGTATTAGTTGTAGTAATATTAGTGTTAGAGGTAGTAGCAGTGATAGTAATAGTAGTGATAGTCATAGTAGTTGCAGTAGTAGTAATGGTATTAGTTCTAGTGCTAGTAGTTCCAGTAGTAATGATATTAATTGTAGTAGTGTTAGTGTTAGAGGTAGTAGAAGTAGTAGTGATAATAGCAGTAGTAGTGGTAGTGGCAGTAGTGATAGTAGTAGTAATGGTATTAGTTGTAGTAGTGTTAGTGTTAGCGGTAATAGTAGTGATAATAGCAGTAGTAGCGGTAGTCATAGTAGTAGTGATAGTAGTAGTAATGGTATTAGTTGTATTAGTAGTTGCAGTATTAATGGTATTAGTTGTAGTAGTATTAGTGTTAGAGATAGTAGCAATAGTGATAATAGCAATAGTAGTGGTAGTTGTAGTAGTGATAGTAGTAGTGGTAGTCATAGTAGTGATTGTAGTAATGGTGTTAGTGTATAGTGGTAGTCGTAGTGGTTGCAGTAGTAGTAATGGTATTAGCTGTAGTAGTGATATTTGCAGTTGTGATGTTATTGTAGTAGTGTTAGTGTTAAAAGTAGTAGTAGTGATGATAGCAGTAGTAGTGGTAGTCATAGTAGTGATAGTAGTAGTACTGGTAGTAGCTGAAATAGTTTTAGTGTTATTGTTAGAAGTAGTAGTAATAGTAATAGTAGTAGTAGTCGTAGTAGTAGTAGTGATGGTAGTAGTTGCAGTAGTAATGGTATTAGTTGTAGTAGTGTTAGCATTAGAGATAGTAGCAGTGATAGTAGTAGTAGTAGTCATAGTAGTTGCAGTAGTAGTAATGGTATTACTTCTTCTAGTAGTAGTTCCAGTAGGAAGGGTATTAGTTGCAGTAGTGTTAGAGGTCATAGTAGTAGTGATAATAGCAGTAGTAGGGGTAGTCGTAGTAGTGATAGTAGTAGTAATGATATTACTTGTAGTAGTGTTAGTCGTAGTAGTGATAATAGCAGTAGTAGTGGTAGTTCTAGTAGTGACAGTACTGGTATTGACAGTAGTTGCAGTAGTAATGGTATGAGCTGTAGTAGTGTTAGAGGCAGTAGTAGTAGTGTTAGTTGTAATGGTTGCAGTAGTAGTAATGGAATTAGCTGTAGTAGTGTAAGTTGCAGTAGTGATGGTATTAGTTTTAGTAGTGTTAGTGTTAAAGGTAGTAGTAGTAGTAGTAGTAGTTGTAGTAGTGATAGTAGTAGTAATAGTATTAGTTGTAGTAGTATTAGTGTTAGAGGTAGTAATAGTGATAGTACTAGTACTAGTAGTGGTAGTCATAGTAGTTGTAGTAGTAGTAATGGTATTAGGTCTAGTAGTATTAGTGTTAGAGGTAGTAGCAGTAGTGATAATGGTATTAATAACTAATGGTATTAGTTCTAGTAGTAGTAGTTGCAGTAGTAATGGTATTAGTTGTAGTAGTATTAGTGTTAGAGGTAGTAGCAGTAGTGATAGTAGTAGTAATGGTATTAGTTTTAGTAGTGTTAGTGTTTGAAGTAGTAGTAGTGGTAGTCATAGTGGCTGTAGTAGTAATAACGGTATTGGCTGTAGTAGTGATAGTTGCAGTAGTAACGGTATTAGTTAAAGTAGTAGCAGAACTAGTAGTGGTAGTGTTAGAGGTAGTAGTGGTATTAGTCAAGATGATGCTAATCTCTTCAGCTCTGTCCATTCCAGCTTGAGGTGGGGCATGGCATGAGTAGATGAAACATCTTAAGTGAATGCTCCAGCACCTTTTAGGTATTGTCTTGTAACTCATGACACTAATTGATTAGTTTCCTTGCTTAGGTTTCATCGGGTCCCATATCTAGAGCGGGCTTGTGATATTTTGTTAGATGTCAGCCTTTTTCCCATTTTGCCAAAAATTAAGTTGCATTGCTAGTGCAAAGCTGGCAGTAAGCTTTTATGCAAAGTATATGTTACAGATGCAATTATTTTATGATGCTCAGAAAGATGAAAGCTAAACCAGTATAGAACAGCAACTTGTGACGGTAGGGTCAGGATGTCATTACAACTTAAGTAGCAGCTCAGCAAATATTTCCTGAATATTTTTTTTAATTGAACAGGTAGCAGTCATCATTTGTGGCCCGCATATGTGAATATGTTCCCAGGTAGTCATGATGGGTTGTTGGTCACTTAGTGTGTTTAGCATAATAGCGAGATCTGCCCACATTATGTAGTTTACTTATTATATATACATGTCTGTGTGTGCGTGTAAAATACACTGTTAATGAATATTTTGTGAGGTAGTATGCATTAGAATGCACTGATCATTTTTAAAATTAACTTTAAAGCATGTCCAGGCTTTTTAAAATTAAGGGGGGGGGGGGGTATTCTGAAAGGGCTAGCACCAAAGTATAGCACTAATTGCAATGATCTGGTGTTTGTAATTCTGTCTTAAATGCATGCAATAACTCCACATCTGCATATGCCCTTAATTATTTCAAATGCATATATAGCCCCATTACATGAAACCAGGATGGAATTAAACATACATGTGTATAGTAATTAGTGCTATGTAAAGTTACTTACCCTTTTTGAGACCCCCCCTGACTGTTATTCATATTCAGGAGACTTAAGTGAATACCTGTTTTTAGTCATTAGCACCATAATTGCCTGTATATTTGACCTAGAATGTTGTATTTCTTCATTTCGAAGGTGTGGCTTTAATTATACGCTACTGTTTTCACTTAGTCTGGCATCAAAATGAGAGAAGTTTAAAACCATCAGTTTCTTCACATCCATTAAAAAAAATTAAAACCTCAAATAAATGAAATTTTCTGCTTTTTTTTCTAGATGAATGTAAATTTCCTTTTGATGAGAATTTTTCTCCGACATGTTTATGATACATATCAGAACAGCTGTACCCTGTTATAGAAAAAGCAGGCAGAGTAATTTGCTCTGCTCTGGGAAAATGCAACACCCTTTCTCATATATTCTGAAATTAAGATCTTAAATAAGCAGTTTTATTTTTTAAATGATTCTGCTTTCCTTATTACTGATAGTTTGAGGTCTTTAGGGCAGTAATACTTCATGGTAAAGGCAGTAAGCACAAATGTAGTTGCATGACCAGTTTTAGACTTTCTGAAAAGTCTCTTTCTTGGAGACAGATATTGCTTTTGTGTACAGGTTTGCACATTCTGAGCTGCATTTTGCCATCCTTGATACAAAACTGCTCTCATCCACGTACTTATACAAAATTGCTATGATTTATGTAAAAAAAAAATAATCAAATATGCTAGTCAAGTTTATTTCTCTTGTCTGGCATTTAAAGCACAAATTCAATGCTGTTTTCCTAACACCTAATGTTATATCAGTATTATATTATATTATATTTTATATTAGATCTATGTTAGAACATTGAACATTCATAACATTGAGCCTAGAAGATGAAAACAGCACAATATCAAAGTGCCATAACTCTAAACTTCAAACAATTGTATCTATATGTTTTTGTAGGGAGTAAGCCCCTCTGTGCCCCCACACTCCTTGCTAAGTATATATGCCAACTCCAAGATCATACTATGGCTGGGAATGGGCAAAACCCAAAATCAGCTATATCGCAATCTCACACAATTGCCCACTTGCACCGTGAGATCTTTCGCAGTTCGGTGTTACAGCACTTTGATATTATGCAATTTTGATCTTCGGGGCATGATGTCATCAAAGTCTGTGTAAGGAATATCTGACATTCTAGCACTGACACATTATATTATTATATTATATTATATTATGCTAAATTATATTATACCATTATTATATTATACTCCTTTATACAATATTATAACAGTTTTTACAGGGAAAAAAAAAAATATATATATACATATATATATATATATATATATATATATATATATATATATATATATATGGGCCTACTTGATATGGTCAACATTTCGCAGTGTCTAAATTCATATCGCCGAGACCATATGATCGACATTTGAAATGTCAACCATGCAAGTAGAACATAAAAAAAAAAAAAAAAACTTACCTTAACGCTGCTAGCAGGGGGGTTTAGCCCCCCTGCACCCCCCACACCCCCTGGAACTTAAATATACCAACTCTAAGATCGCACTACAGTGCGGAAGTGGAAATCTTTCCATTCTGCACTGTAGGGAGATGCCGGTTCCCCATGGTCGACATTTCAAATGTCAATCATATGGTCTCGGCCATATGAATGTCAACATTGTGAAATGTCAACCATTCGAAGGGGACCCATATATATATATATATATATATATATATATATATATTTCAGACTTTCATACATAAGAACTAAGTTGGACTGATATCAGCTTGGTGGTATGTAAGAAGGACATGTCTGTTCATATCAAGACTGTATTTCTGTTTTTTTTTTGCTGGGAAAACACATCGAAGGACAATATTAAAAGACCATGGAGTATGTTATTATCAGTAGTATGTAATATACACTGAGTGATAGCTTACTAGTGGTTTAAAGGACTTTTGCTCATGTTAGTAATTCTCTGATTGTTCATATTTTGTTGAGTGTGATAATGCAGTGGTTAGAAAACACAGAAGTTAGCTAATTCTGAGCAGAGGCACATTTTTGGTTTCTTAGTGGCAGTACTTTATATAAGGTTACAAGAGCTAAATAGCTAATAAATCATATCCCAAGACATCCATGTATGTGCATAGCAAATTAGAATTCCCTTTGTATCTAGGCACAGTGATTGCCATACAAGTATGAACAGTACATTGCGGTTACAGGTGCTGTAATATCTTGTCTGAAATGCATTTACAGTTTGTAGCAGTGGCTTTTTATATTTATTTATTTATTTATTTATTTTTTTATTTATTTTACATTTGTTGACTGGGAGTGTGTGACTGA
Source organism: Protopterus annectens (assembly GCF_019279795.1). Lineage (NCBI taxonomy): Eukaryota > Metazoa > Chordata > Ceratodontiformes > Protopteridae > Protopterus > Protopterus annectens. The sequence goes on along the minus strand of NC_056743.1, from coordinate 1,750,077,440 downwards.
GCAAAAGCCCCTTTTCAGCAGAGGCCTGGGGAGAAAAGCTCCCAATAATACAAACAATTTTACAATTCCAAGGTAGTTTAAGAACACATACAGTAGTACACAATGCTTGAAAGACAAAATTCAATAGAAAATAACAACAGTACTGTGTTACAATTACAGATAAGCTGCATAAGAAGTTACATGAAAAGCACAGGTAGTTTGATGTTTACACTAGTTGTTATGTAATACATGAACTGTACCAGTATCATAAAAGGTGTACCAGCATCATAAAAGGTGTTTGCAGCTTAGGAATGAGAAAGTTGTGCAGCTTTAAATAAGCTGTATGACTGATAGCTGTGGCTGCAAATAGAGAGTGGCCTTAACATTAGAGCAGCTACAAAAACACAGAAAACAGTTTTATTTGAACTATTATTGGGATATCTGGCCTTCATTTTGGGAGGGTTCTGAGGTTGCTCACATATTTGACACTTGCTATTAATATTATTGATTATGCTGTATCAGTTTAATAGCTATACCTTTCTTTTCTCTTGTCATCTTCCTCCTTTGATACCACACTAACAAATCTTCATTTATGTTACTTTATCTTCAAACCTTCTGTTATTTTTGCAACTCCTGTTTGGTGTGTCTGTGGTGAAGATGAAACGCAAAACAGGAGGTCTAAAACACTGTAGCTTCCTAAAGGAGGCTTAAACTGTGTTAAACTTAAACTTGAAGCTGTCTTCATCTAGCTTTATCTGCCAGCACTCAGGCTGTCTTTCTTTTAATCAGTTTACTCTGATGTTGCAAATCAGTGCTTATGTGACCCACATTCTGCTTTGTAACAGTGTCTACACTATTCACTCATTTTGATGGTTTTATCTGTTGCTTAATAATTCCTATGCTTTTCATTCACTCGATTTTCTGATCAGTTTCTGGGAATTCTGATACTTTCCTTGGATCATATATTCCAAACATAGCAGCTTGGTTTAAATGACTGTGATATTCTCCTGGCAAACTACCCAAGTCTTTGAATAAATCACTTTAGTCATTTAAAAAATATTTGCTATGGTTTCTCTCTAAGTGTTTTGGGTTTCTAATACCATGATGGGAATGGACCCCATTCCTAAGTCGAAGTATGATTAAAGTTCATGAAATTAGTATAGTTTCAGTCTTTGATGTTAGCAAGAAGTGTTCTTCGCAGCACCAGCAATGTGCCCAGCAGTGACTCCTCCTGAAATTCGTACGGAGTTACATGTATCTGTAACATATCTAAGTATGACTGTAACTTCTTTTTCATAAGACCCATTGCTCCTACTACTATTGAAACTGTCTGGGCATCCTTCTTCCACATTGCCCTCATTTCTGCTGGCAAATCCTGATATTTTATGACTTTGTGTCTCTCTGTATGTAAGACACTGTAGTCAATGGGTGTAGCAATTTCAATGATCAATGTTATTTTTGTCTTCTTTTCATGGACCACTATATCTGGATTCCTTGCATCTATTTTTGAACTGTTGGTAGTGGGTGATCATTTTCTATAATGCTTTGTGGCTCATGTTTCCAGTGTTTTTCAGCTACTTCAGTATTATAATGTTTGCACAATCCCCAATGCAACAGTCTTGCCACGTTAATATGCCTTTCAGTATACAGTCCTTCTGCTATTAGTATATCACAGCCAACAACAATTTTTATTTATTTTTTATTTTACATTTGTTGACCGGGCTAGTCCAACTGGATATATGTCCATTTTCAGTGGAGGCCCGGGGAGAAAAGCTCCACAGAAAGAATAATATCTACAAAAACACAATCACTGCATATGAAATCAGGAAAAAAATAAAATAATAATAATCATACCAGCTATGGATATTCATGCAAAGTATATTCAATTACACTATTAAGCTCTAAATTCACACACATAATATTGTTAGTAGTTAAGTAAGCAGGCTTAAACAGGTAGGAAGATTAGTCTTCAGGGGCAAGGTGGGAAGTTGCTGGATGATACAGGATCTTATGGGCAACTATTAGTTGGTTCAAAAGTATTAGATTTGACAACTCTAGCCAGTTTAGTTGCTTAAGATTGTTACAATGATGGGTTCTATAGGTTGACCCAGTTACAAATCTGGCAATATTGTTGTAGGAAATAACCAGTTTGTTCAGATTGCTTTTACTTAGTTTAGTGTAGATAGGTGAAGTGTATAGTAGGGTTGAGATTAAGTGGGTATAGGCGATAGTGGTCCTGGCTAGTGGAGTCAGAAAGGGTTTGATCCTGTAGAGGGAACCTAATTTTTTGTTTACTGTTTTTATAGTGTTGTTGATATGAGGCTCAAAGGTGAGGTTATTATCAATTAGTACCCCAAGTAGTTTTGTGGTAGGATCTGGAGATATGATAGTTCCATTGCTGGATGTAAAGTAAAGTTTAGTCGGGTGACCCTACGGGTGGAAGTAAATAGTAGCATTTTTGTTTTTTTAGGGTTCAGGATGAGGCAACGGTGTAGAAGCCAATTTTTCTATTGTGCTAAAGACTTTTTGGGTTAGGGACTGAAGTTCAGTTGGAGAAGTGGCTGAACATATTAGTGTGGAGTCGTCTGCATATTGGATACAGGTAGCTTGTGGTATTACAGAAAATAGGTCATTTGTAAAGATGGAGAAGAGTAAACCAACATGTACGTAATCCACTATCTTGAGCCATCAATATTAACCTTTTGTCTTTTGGTTTAAATTCACCTCCCCTTAACCATTTGTGTGTTCAGTCCTGGTCAACATGAGGTTGTTCCAAGACTTTTCTATACTTGCATCTGTATTTATGCATTTTCAACATTTCTTGCCTTCTCATCTGAGCCTTTATTGTATATTCTTTCTTTTGTTTTTTGACACATACAGTCACTGCCTTATTTTTATCTACTTCTGGAATTTCCATTCCTGCTTGCCGCCGATAGGCTTCTGCTAAAGTAAACAGGGAAGTCATCTTAAAATTATTCCCCTCATGTTTCAAATCTTTAACTATGTTTGGGTGTTGTGAGATTAGCAGAAATGTATGCATTCTCTTGATTGCAGATCTATATATGTAATTAATTTCGAGGAGGCCCATACCTCCTTCAGGACGGGGAATATATAGTCTTGGTATGCACTGATTTTTTAAACAGGACCCATTTCCCTTATTCATTCCATCTTTCAGACATCTGCATAGTTACTCTGAATTCCTCACACACTTCCAAACAGTTTCTGTGTTTCTCAGAATTTTAAGTCCATTCTTCTGTAATCCTGTGTCTGCTTCATTGTGGCATATCACATGATGCATTACTGCTGAGATCTTCTACATCACAGCATAATCACCTCTATCCAAGGAAGCACCCATATGTATCCCATCACAGCACCTGCATTGTGGAGGACTTGGTCTAGGATATCCCCTTTTCCTTCAGAAGAATCCTCATAGAAATACAGGAACATAGGGATAACAGGATACACGTGATCATGGCATCCTTAAGATGCTTAGTCATGTACACTTTAAGTAGACATGGTTGAAAAGCTCTTGCCACCCTTTCCAGGCACTGAATACTGTTTACGTGCCAAATTGAGTAGGACCTTACATGATAAAACTGGTGTAAATTTGTGTCTAAACATTCATTCATCAAGATTAGCCATAAAGATAGTCAAAGCAGTACTTTGACCTGTAGTGGCAACTTATTCCTATATGCTAGGAATTTGCCGTGTTAGAAACGTATTCCTCCAAATAGTCTTGTTTATATTTAGTGTAGGTTTAGTTCTCTTTCATTTTTTTCTTTCTTTTTTTTTGTGTGTGTATGTTCTTTATCTTTTTTCTCCTAATGACCATCAGATCCTGTTTCTCACTCTGTTTATTCCTACCCCTTGGACAGAAGAGTTTGCTGTGGTGAGGCCATCAACCAGACATCCTCACAGATTCATACGTTTTTACTAGGCTATCGACCCAGAGGGTCTTTCTAAACCTAGCCACGTTTTTCTGGAAGAATAGTGACATTTTGTATCTAAACAGGACACTGAGGGCCACGCATTTATAAGCTACCTCTGTCCATAAAGGATATGGTTACTAGGCCCAATGTAAATGTCATATTCCCAATCCACTGGTCTAGGTTGAATTTAAATTGGGGAATAGATGAATTCAGCTTCACATGGATAGGAAACCTGTTCCATAGGAGGGGCAGTCTTTGGAATACGTCTGTCTCTCCAGCATGTCCTGTTTAAGCCACAGACAAAATTATGGTCCTTAAACCTGGTATTTCTAGTACTGTTTGACTTATGCAGGAGATTCATAAGTGTGGGATCTGCGGATGTCTTGTAGGCCAGGCATATGTCACCCCTCAGCAATCTATAGGAGACTGAATAGAGGAAAGGGCTTTAAGATGCCCTGTGTAAGACAGGTTTCTTGCGCCTTGTATTCTCTTTGTAAGGAACCGCTGAGGTCACTCTAGTTTTCTGCAATATACCTGGTCAGGTACATACCGAAGGAACATTGTACTCTGATTGGTCTGATAAGGGCACAATACAGTAGGATAATGACCTCTTTGGACCTAGATGCAATGCCCTTTCTTATAAGTTGCACAACATAAAAGGATTTCCTCACCACTGTGGCAATGTGGTGATCGAAGGTAAGTCTACTGTCTATGCATGTACCTAGATCCTTGACCACTGAGTCAACTCTTATGAGCAAATTATCAACATGGTAATTAGCCTGGATGGTTGATGTCTCAGAGTGTACAGTTATACATTTTTTAGCACTGAGTCTGTCCATGGCTTTGGCACCATTTTTAGTCAGGGATAGGTCTTCTTGAAGAATGCTAGTGTCAGCAGGGGAGTCGATAATAACCCCCAGCTTGCAATCATCTGCAAACCTATTCAGCCATAAACTTTCAGCATTTGCTTCCACTTCAGGTGAAATAGGTACCAAAAGGATCTGGCCCAGTACCGAGCCCTGGGTGACTCCACTAGTGACTGGCCTCTTGGTGGAACCGGCCTCACTTATTTTGACCTCCTAGAGTTTATACCTAATTTGGTGTGCTTGTCTATAGTGCCTGAGTGGGATATTGTATCATAAGCCTAGCCAAAGTGAAGGTAAGGTGTGCACAGTCTTGCCCTCATCCATTGCTTTGGTGACCCTCACAAAGAAGTCCACTAGATTTAATAGGCAAGACCTTTCTTTAACAAAGCCAAACTGTGATGGGTCCAGCATTTGCAGGTTACCTATGCCCTCGTTTATCATGTACATGATGCTTCTTCCCATGGCCTTACATATGAGGCTGGTCAGAGTTATGGGCCTGTAGTTACCAGGATCGGTGGTTGAACTGCTTATGTCTAGGGGAATGACTGTAGCCATTTCCATTCCTCCTTTTATTTTCCTGCCCCATCTCTACACAGACCAGGAGGGTATTGTCATACCTCATTCCCTGGCAAGTGCCATGTTTGCCTTCTACCTGGGAATTTGTGTATTAGTGCTTCCTTCAAAAGATGTTTTTATCTAGGTTTCTGACATTGCAAAGCTTTCTCCCACCCTACAAGCATTCCTTCTTGGCTTCTTGGGATGTTCTTCATCTCACATTGCTGCAGTCATAACTTATGGGTAGTCCGCTGTCCTCGGTCGGCCCGAATACCAAAGTATTAGGCTGACGTCGGTCATGGGTGCTCAGATCTGACGTCAGAGCATCAGGGTATTAAAGCGCATGACCGACGTCATATCCTCAGTCTTTTTTGCCACATGGTCCGATGCAGAAGCAGCGTTTGCAAGTGCCGTTCGGCGTTCTGAAATTTTCGTATTCTGAGTTTCAGACCGAAACCAAGTTGGGCTAAGTACCCCGTTGGGGAATATTTTTGTTTTTTCTTGCCTCAGTTAATTCCGGATGTCAGAAAAAGTGAATAATTGTATTTCTTGTGGGAAACAGATACCGCATAGGGATTACCACTCTCTTTGTATTCCTTGTTTGGGGCCTGAGCACGACGTAGTCGGGTGTCGCTTTTGTGCTAGGTTTAATAAGCGCACCATTAAACGTAGGCTAGATTGCGCTAGGCTTGTCTTCGGTAAGCGGTGTAATTATAATATGCCGTCGGATCCTCCGACGCCCGCTACCGCGAAGAAGCGCAAAGAAAAGTCGTTAAAGTCCAAGCAGGATGAGTCGTCCGTTCCGGACGCCGGTTCTTTAGAAACTACGGTGGAATCTGTGGATCCGGCCGAGGTTTCAGTTGAATCTCAGGGGGAGACATTAATTTTGCAAGATGTGGCCTCTCAGGAGTCAGGTCAGGCTGAGGGGGCCTCTCAGGTTGCTGTTCTCCCTTCCTTGTCTAAGGTGGTTAGGCCTTCTCCTTCTGTCTCTAAGGTTCCTTCCAAAGGCAGGCCTGGTTTGCCTTCCACGGGTGTCAGTCCTAGTTCTGCAGGTTCTGTGCCTAAAAAACACATGCTTAAAATGGCAGAAAATTTTATTTCTTTAATCAGAGGTTCTATGCCCCCTCCTGATAAGAGGCCTAGGGTGGAGCCAGAGGTGGAAAGTTTGGAGCAGGCTTCAGATTACTCAGAGTCTTCGGCTGAAGACATTCAGGATTTTCCTCCTTATTCTGATTCAGACGCAGAGGATTCCATTCCTTCTGCTTCTCCTCCGGAGGATTTTTCTTTTTCAGAAACCCTGCATTCTATGAGGGAGCATTTTAAATGGGAAGGTCAGGATTTCTCAGATTCCCGAAAGAGGCTTAGGGAATTTTTGTTTTTACCACAGCATAGACCCTTGGCTATACCTCCTGTTTTGGATGTTGTTCAAGACGTTTTCTCTGAGGCTTCCCTTAATCCAGACTCTTTGCCTCCTGCCGCCAGTTAAGCCAGACAGGTATTACAGACTGCCTGAGGCTCATAAATATCTGTATAAGAGTCCAAGGGCTGACCCAGAAACTATTAGCCAGGGACCTAAGGGTGTCAGGGCTTCTGTTGTAAAGAATCCGGTTCCTATGGATAAAGATGCTAGAGCTTTGGATAGATGGGGTAAGAAAGTGTATACCTCTTCCACTTTAGCAATGAGGGCTTTGAATTGCCAGTTTCATATGTTGAAGTACCAGAATTTTCTCCTTACTCAGCTAAAATCTAAAGTGGATGCTTTGGCAGAGGGCATAGAGTGTAAGGAATTACAAGATTTGGTACATGCCTCTGAACAGGTGGGTAAGCATTCTTTGCAATGTGGTTTTGATGCTTTACAGGCTTCTTCCAGGGTGGCTGCCACTGGTTCAGTTATTCGCAGGCACGCCTGGCTTAAGGATCAGAATTTGTCAGAGCATGTTAAAACTAGAATTTTGGATGCTCCTTTGCAGTCTGAAGTTTTGTTTGGTTCTCCTGTGGAGTCTGTCTTGAAGAAAATGGAAGACAAGGCTAAGTCTATGCAGACTGTTAAAGATTTTTTGCAGGTGCAGCCCCCTAAGTTTAGCAGGAATTGGCCTACTAAGGGATGGACTTATCCTTCTTCTGATTTACAGTCTAGGGGTAGATCTAGACGTGGTAGGGGCAGAGCTCAGAGTTCTTTCAGGCCTAGAACATGGAGTTCACCTGCACAATCTACAGGTGAGGGCAGGGGCCAGTCCTTTCGTAAACAGGCCCAATGACCTGCATCTTCAGCTGCCAGATTCTTCCTGTCTGGCAGCTCCTTTGGGAGGAAAGTTAGCACTCTTCAAGCAAAACTGGCTGTTAGTCACCCAGGACAAATGGGTGTTGGACATTATAGACTGAGGCTACTAGTTTTATTTCCATACATTGCCTCCTTTCAAAGGCATGCCAGACGTTCCTCCTCAGCAAAGGGTAGAGGCTCACAAACAGATTTCTTTACTTCTTCAAATGGGGGCTATACAGCAGGTCCCTCTGTCAGAAGTGGGCCTAGGATTTTATTCTCGCCTGTTTCTAGTACCAAAGAAAGGAAACACTTGGAGGCTGATTTTGGATTTATCTATCCTCAACACATACCTGGACATTCCAAAATTCAAAATGTTGACGTTGCAACAACTTCTACCTCTGTTGGGCAAAGATCACTGGATGGTAACTCTGGATCTCAAAGAGGCTTATCTTCATGTTCCTATCAGGCCCAGTTGCAGGAGATACCTGCGTTTTGGCTGGGACTTTACATTATCAGTTCTCTGCATTGCCCTTTGGCTTATCTACTGCACCCAGGGTGTTCACAAAGGTTCTGGCTCCGGTGATAGCCTTCTTAAGGTTAAGAGGAATACAAATTTATCCTTATTTGGACGATTGCCTGATTCTTGCTCAAGACAAGTACGAACTTCTTCATCATCTACAGTATGTGATGGCAGTGTTAAGGTGCCTAGGATATTCTGTGAACGAAACAAAGTCCAGTCTAGTACCCTCTCAGGAAATGTGCTTTCTGGGTGTGAGACTGAATACAGCTTCCCAGATGGCCTTTTTGACCCCGGACAAGCAAAAGAACCTTACACTTTACTTCCATCAATTGTCTCTATGGTCCAGGCTGACTGCAAGGACAGTCCTTCAAGCCTTGGGGTTCATGGCATCTTGTATTCTGGTGCTTCCCAATGCCAAACTGCATATGAGGAAGCTACAATGGTATCTCAAAATGTATGGACACAACACTGCCAAGATCTGGACACTGTCATTCAAATAATACCTTGCATTCAAAAGGAATTTTTGTGGTGGGCTCAGGAATGTCACCTAAACAAGGGACTCTCTGTGACCCGACCAGAGGCGAGTCAGATTTTAACGACAGATGCCTCGGACAAGGCTTGGGAGCACACCTCAATGGAAAATGGGTTCAAGACACGTGGCCTGCCAGACTTCAACATTTACATATCAACTTGAAGGAGATGTTAGCAGTCCAATTTGCATTGATGGCTTTCAAGGATTTACTTCACCCAGGGCAAGTGTTGATTCAAACAGACAACACAACTGTCATGTGGTACATCAACAAGCAAGGGGAACCCATTCACCCTCTTTGCAGGCAAGCTATGATTTTGTGGGAGACTGCACTCAGTTTACACCTCAATCTTCAGGCAAGGTTTCTACCAGGAGCACAGAACTCCTTAGCAGATGTTTTGAGCAGACAGATAGTGGATCCCCACGAGTGGAAATTGGATCCTCATGTATTTCAAAATTGACAGTGATATGGGGAACTCCAGACATAGATCTGTTCGCTTCTCCACTAAATTTCCAGTTGCCAAAGTTTTGCACAAAAATGTTTCATCCCACAGCTTGGAAAGTGGATGCTCTATCATTCAGTTGGAGCAATCTTCACGTCTATGCCTTTCCGCCTCTGCCTCTCCTCCCCAAGGTACTCTTGAAGGTCAGACAAGACAAGCCCTCCATGATTCTAATAGCTCCAGATTGGCCTCGGCAGCACTGGTACCCTCTGCTGAGGAGTTTAGTACGGGATCCTCCATGGCTTTTGCCTTCGATTCCGCACCTTTTGTCTCAGGAGGGCAATCATTTCCTCAATGTCAGGATTCAGTCCCTGCATCTAACAGCCTGGCATATTCTGTTCTAGAACCTGGAGGGTCGCAGCTTCCACAACAAGTTTTGAATGTTATTTTGGAGGCCAGAAGGCCTAGTACAAGGAAAGTTTATGCTGATAAATGGAGGAGATTTTTAATTTGGAGCAAAACAAAGAGCTTTGATGTTTCCAGACCTGATTTAAGTGTTTCTCTTCAATATCTTACAGAATTATTAGACAAGGGTTTGTCTTTCTCCTCTATAAAAGTTCATGCTGCAGCCATTTCTGCTCACTATGACTGTGACCCACCATTATTCTCTCATCCTTGGTTTAAGCAATTTCTTAGAGGGGCAAAGAACATAAGACCCCCACGTAGAGCTCCTACTCCTGCCTGGGATCTCAATTTTGTGTTGGAAAAACTTACTTTACCTCCTTTTGAACCTGCAGCTACGGCTGAGTTAAAGTTTTTGTCTTGGAAGACTGCTTTTTTGTTGGCCATTATGTCTGCTAGAAGGGTTTCTGTATTACAGGCTCTAATGGCAGTTGAACCCTTCCTAATTTTTCATAAGGATAGGGTATCTCTGCGTACTAACCCTACTCTTATGCCTAAAGTGGTTTCAAATGTGGCCTTGAACCAATCAATTCATTTGCCTACTTTTTATGCAGATCCCCAAAATAAAGGGGAGAAAATTTTGCACACTTTGGATATTCACAGGCAGTTGCGTTATTATTTGAGCAAGACTAAAGGGTTCAGACAGTCTCAGAAGTTGTTTGTTTCTTTTGCTTTGGGTTCTCAGGGGAAACCTGTTTCAAAACAAACTATTTCTAAGTGGATTGGCCTTTGTATTGCTTTTTGTTATTCTCATCATGGTAAGGAGATTCCGGCTGGAATCAGACCTCACTCCACTAGGGCTACTGCCACTTCTACTGCTTTTTAAGGGAGTGGCTACTAAAGATATTTTGGAAGCAGCTACTTGGAGTTCAGTGCACACTTTTCTAAACATTACCATCTTCCTCTTTATTCCAAATCTAGGGCTGGATTTGCCACTGCAGTCTTACAGGGCATTTTGGCAGCTCCCAATGCTTTATGATTTTGCCAGCCTCCCTTTACCTCTGCTTTGGGATTCTACCCATAAGTTATGACTGCAGCAATGTGAGATGAAGAACATAGTACAGTTTTGTACCTACCATAAATGTAGATGTTCAAGATCCACATTGCTGCAGTCCAATTACCCTCCCTCCTTCCCTCTGTAGTTTGGAATGGTTGTATGGTTTGGGTTGTAGCTGTTATTTGTACATGCCTTTTGGGAAGTATTCCATTTTTGGCTGTGGCCTTTCTTTTTAGGGCCTTCTGACATCTGGGGCAAGAAAAGACTGAGGATATGACGTCGGTCATGCGCTTTAATACCCTGACGCTCTGACGTCAGATCTGAGCGCCCATGACCGACGTCAGCCTAATACTTTGGTATTCGGGCCGACCGAGGACAGCGGACTACCCATAAGTTATGACTGCAGCAATGTGGATCTTCGAACATCTACATTTATGGTAGGTACAAAACTGTACTTTCTATTCCCCCTTACTGCCATTTGTGTTCCCTACTTTCTTTCATTAATGACAGATCTCCTGTGAGAATTCCGTTTTAGTGTAGCACTGGCCTGCTCTATCAGTTTAATACTGAGGATTAACATTATGAGCTGATAATGACTTCCAATTTGTAAATTTGTGTTTGGTTCCCTCCATTTGCATCTACCCAATACCACCTACTATTGTTTTCTTGACAGATTGTTGCTGTAGCATCTACAAATATTGTTATCTACACTGTCAGTCACACTTTTGCATCTTAAAATAGTTCCATTTTTGTATTGCTGTGTCCTTATTAGCACCATCAGTCACCCTTTTGTACCTTAGTACAGTTCAACTTTTGTTCCCCTTTTAAATTTTTTTCAAGTGTTAACTTTTAGAATTTCTTCATGTGCTTCTGTTCCTGCTGTCATTTGCTAATCAAGCTCTTCTGATTTATTTTCTGTTTAGGATGTTATGCAATATATCTGGACAAAATAAAAATAAATCCTTACGAATAGTCTCTGTGCTATAATCTTACTGGCTATGTCAGAGTTATTCTATGTTGCTCCTGAGCACAGATGAGTAACTGGGATATTATAAATAATTAGTGGAAGTAATCAAACCCTTAACTTTTCACAACAGAGACTTCAGTACCATTTTTGTCAAAATGGAAGGGAAGACAAAGCTGGCAGGGGTGCATTTATAGTTCTCTTTTTGAGTGTCATGGTATATACGCTTTCAGATGATGGGGTATTGTATCACTTTCGCATGTGAAAAGTATTATATAAGAATGAGTTTCTCTTGTTTACCTTCTTTCAGCAGAGACTTAGGAACTGTATGAAAGGAGGACTGAAGAATCAAATAATGCAGCTCCCAGATTAAATAGACAAGGCTCAAAAATCCTTTGCCTGGAAGGGGACTGTGAGTAAAAATAACATTTTCCATGACAACATAGGCTACAACTCATGATGAATTGAAATGCAGCCAGAAATAAACTCCCAAGCATTGACTTTTGAATCATTATTTGTAGGTTTTATACAAAGAATAACTTTCACAAGCACAGTCCTGTGAAGTAACTCTAAATGGATTAGTATTGCCAGTAGGAGGTATCTGGGTGATTGATTGTGCAGATAAATGTACCCTAAATCAAAAATACCACAATGCAGAAGCAATGATGGAAAGTATCCCAGCAGTGATTTAACAAGACTTGAATAAATTATACAAATGATGTCAAGTAAGCTGAAATGTTTCCATTTTAGGGAATAAGTACGTGTGATAAAATTAATGGATTTTCAGCCTTAAGGGATACTCTAAACTGAAAAAAAAAATGCCCTTTTCTTCAGAGGAGAATGCATATTTCTTCAAGAACTATCCATGTACATGGGCGAATCACAAACTGTTCGGCTGTGTCATGTAACTACGACCCAGATGATCTGGGCTCGAGTAGCAGTCCTCTGACTACGACCCAGATGATCTGAGATTGAGTAGCAGCTCCCTATGACCTGGCTGATTTGAGATCGAGAAGCAGCTCCCTGACTGTGACCCAGATGATCTGAGATCGAGTAGTGGCTCAAGAGGCTTTTTTAGCTGGTGGGAGTCTGGGTGGGAAAAGAATAATTAGGTATAAGTCTGGTCATCTTTCCTTGTGGAGAGTTTGGAGGCAGGCATGTGGGTGGCAGGACCACTTGTTCTGGCTTTGGTGGAGATTGGAGCCAAAAGTGTGGTAGGAGCCAAGATGGATTGTGTACAGGTTGACAGTGTTCCCACCTCTAGGCTCATTAACCACGTCATCACAGTAACTCAATATCAAGATGACATCAGCATGCAGAGGAGGCTGGGATACTAACTTGAACAGCCTTAGAGGTTGGGATACTATCTTGGACAGCCTAAGCCACTGTGAGCATCACTGATGGCTCTCCAGGTCCATTATATTCACGTGCACCACACTCATGCTAGCTAGAGGAGTTGGTAATCCATGATCTGGTGGGGATATACAAGGACCACGCAGACATATTTCAGTACGAGCATGGATTAAGTGGAGGGGGACTTAAGGGAGAGAGTGTGATGCCTCAGCAGATATTTAACATATAATCCACAGGAAAGAAAAAAAAAAAAAAACTTTTCTCCCATTGCTGTAGGAGTATGGGAATGGAAGGCTTCAGCCATGACTAAGTAAAAACAAAGTCTGCAGAGGCTATAATAAGCAATGAATTTGAAACATGCATTCTTCACAGACAGCTTAGGTCCTGTCGGTGTTGTGGGTTGAGAGATACTTTTCAAGAAAGAGGTATCTCACCCCATATATAAACAAACATAGTTTATTTTTTGAATGAACCATGAAAACACAAAAGTATAAAAATATAAAACACAACAGAGCTATAGACGCAAGTTTATTAAAACTGCTCTAGCACTTTGGCAAAAAGCCTTCAAGGAGTAAAACAGTAAAAGAATCACTTTTACATGCAAAATTTCTCATTAACTCTTAAAATACCAATTATAAATATAAAAAAAAAGTTAATTATAAAATACATTTCAATTGCATTCAAAATTTAGACCCTTAGGTATCAAAGTATGATATTTCAAGATATATACCGTTTCTTTATACCATAACCTATCCTTTAATAAATTTTCTTCACCAAATTTAGTAATCACTTGCTCTAATGAGTGTAATTGGAAATATATTTTATAATTAAAGTTTTTTTTTTCTATTTATAGTTGGTATTTTAAGAGTTAATAAGAAATTTTATATGTAATTGATTTTATTTTTATTTATTTAAAATTTGTTGACTGGGATAGTCCAACTAGGACAGAGCTTATTTTGATTAGAGACCTGGGGAGAAACATTCCAGATGCATGTGTTTGGAATGTGGATGGAAACCGGAGCACCTGGAGGAAACCCACGCGAACGCAGGGAGGACATGCAGACTCCACACAGAAAGCACCCCAGCTGAGAATCGAACCGGAGAACCTCTTACTGTGAGGTGACAACATTAACTGCTACACCACTGTGCAGCCTGATTTATTGTTTAATTGACTGTTTTAAGTATATAAATTGTTTAAGTGATGCTTTTTACTGTTTTACTCCTTGAAGGCTTTTAACCAAAGTGCTAGAGCAGTGTTAATAAACTTGGGTTTACAGCCTTGTTGTATTCTATATTTTATATTTTGATTTGTGAGATTGAACAAAAGTTCTAACAGTGCATGATCACATATCAGAAACAGATTATATGTCATGGAGGTCAGACTTTCTGGTTTGTTAAACTCTGGGCGTGGATTTCACAACCTACTCTGTTAGCTATTTGGAAATTTCCTAAGTAAATAAATGACAGCCAAAGGCTGTATGACAGATTCTGCAGACGTGCTGTCTCCACTGTTTGTTTATGTAATACAGCACGCTGCCACGGCCAGCATATATGTTACTGAGCTTTGATAATCAATAGTCTGAATTTAAAGTGCTTTAAGCTTACACTGACAGAATATCTGAATCACACATATTTCTACAAATTAAAATATTGGGAAAAAAACACTGAACATTAAATTGCTTAAATCAAACCATCAGCTCAGTAAAAACGAAATCCCCAATCAGGTATGATGTTTTGACTATTAGGCTTCCTAGACGCTGAATTCCAGGAGTGAAACATCAAATGATGCCAAAACTAAACTATTCAGCAGTCATTCTCTGTGGGACTCTTTGCCTGCACACACCCCATGCAGGGGATTTTGCGGTTGCATCCTCTAATTGTTTTTTATTGTAACTTAGAGGTAAGAATAGCTACATCCAACAAGTCAAAGGTCAAATCTCATAATTTTATGTTTTGAAATTCTAAGACTTTGATGCTAAGATTCAGGTTGAGATGCTAGTATTTGCATAGTCCTCCAAAAATCAGCTAAAGCAAAGTAAGCCATCAGCATGTCATAGAAAACATTGAATACGAATACATCTAAGAAGAAACTAACCAAAATAAATTCCTGTTATTCTTTGCCACAAATGATTGAGTCACTCAGCTTGTGACCTCTGTTATATCCTCCTTCAGCCAAAAGCTACACTGATTTACATTATGCCTCAAGTACTACTTGGTAGATTACTGCAATAACCATTCCTCTGTAAATCAAGCAACACCAAAGTTTGGAATGATGGCGTTAAGAAAAACTTTTGGTTTCAGCCTGTTTGGACTCCAACTTGTCTGTCTTCACAGTGTTATATAATTCCAGGCAGTTTTACTTATGGTTCATTGGGGACTACTATAGCATCCCAGACAATCAATTACCATAGTGTCACGGCAAGAGTGGACATGGAGAATCTTATGGATCACACAAGCAACTCATACTCAAATCTGCTTGTGTTTGGGAGAGATGGGCAGTCATGGGAGAGAGTGGAGATGCGACACCTCACCTCAACACAGAAGTCAGGTTTAGGCAAGACTAGTGTGCTAGCCTTAGGGAGGGATTGGGAGGGGGTGGGAATGAAGGCTAAGACTGCAGGCAGTGATAAGGAGGGGGATTTAAGCCTAGTGAGGGGGAGCTTTAAGTTTAGAAAGCAAAAGGAGAGTTTAGGGGTAAATAATGATTAGGAATGTTATGTTTAGGGAGGGGGAAGTGAGTTTTACGTTTAGGGAGCAGGAAGGGAGTTTTCGGGTTAGGGAGTGATCAAAGACTTTAGTTTTATGGTGGGGGAAATTTAGGTTTAGGTAGTGAGAGGGGAGTTTGTTATATAATGACAGGGAACTTTAGGACTAGGGAGCGGAGTTTTAGGTTAAAGGAGAGACCATGGACTTTATGTTAATGGAGAGGGAGTGGAGTTTTAGGATTAGGAAGTGACTGGGAATTCTGTAGTTACAGAGAGGAGTGCTACTGTTAGGCTTAGGGACCAGTGGGTGTTTTAGGGTTAGAGCTAGGGGTCTGGTAGGGCTATAGAGTTCAGAGTGGTTGGGTGGTGGGAGAATTAGATAATTCACTAAGACTGGGCTAGTGGGAGTTAAGAAACTTACCAATTAGAGCAAGTGGCAACTAGTAAATGTGTTGTGAGCTACCAGCATGCAGATACTTGTACTAAACCCAACACATGAAGGTTTTATGTCTTAAAAAAACAAGACGGCCACCTCAGCCAGAATCCAACAGTGGAAGAACTCGTACAAGGTCTAAGCTTTTACTTAGCAGGTGCTTATGATGGAGGCATCATGCTGATACTGGATTAAAAAAAGAAACATGCAGAGAATACTTTTTTGAAACTTTTTGGCCCCTGGAACCCTAGTGAACCATGTGATTTCCCCATCCTTCCCACTATAGTGTCCACATCATCCCATAGAGAAATTCTCTATTCCAAGGAATTAGGCCTCCACTGACCACACATGTTGCCAGCATTAATATTAAGAGACAAATACTAGCTGACTGTTATCCTTAGCTAATGCAGGGTTGTCATTTTTGCTCACAAACTGCTTTTTTATGTCAGTCATGTAATGCACACATACACTATCCCACTGGTCCAGCTATGTAATCAGTCATGTGATGTGCTATCCACAAAGGATATCAGCCAACACTCTATGCCAATGGGACTAACCTTCAGGTCTGTATTAGGAGACGCATGCCCCCCATCAGAAAGAGAGATGGTAATCAGTCACTCAGATTTGCCCTTCTTAAGAAATGTGAGTTGTGAAAGATCACACCTCTAGCAGCTTATTTCATTCTTAGATTCAGGAGCATTTCTGACAAATCAAGTTAAAAAGTAGTAGCCAAACAAATGTAAATATCTTATGAACAGTAAAATCTATTAAAAAGGTGCAAACTGCAATGTTGATTAGTAAAAAGTCTTATTTACAGTAGCAGTAGTCCGTCATTCACAGCCTTTATATTAGTGTGGTAATATATTATAATGCTCACAAATTCAAACTTCTGTTTTTTTGTCATGTCATTGAAACTGTACAATCTAGGCAAATAGTTTCAAAGCACTTTTTTTACATGACAACAGGAAATTCCTTTCCAAGTGTCAGTTTATTGACATAGTTGCAAAAATATGAAAAAAATTTCCTTATTTGTATATACATGGTCCCTGTTGGATTACCGAAGTTTCAAAACTTCGAACATCATAAGGTCAAGACCATATGATCGAAGTTTTGAAACTTCGAACGTTTTGAATGGAGATTGACATACAGCATGGAACAGGAAATTTACTGGTTTCCTCATTGTAGTGCAATCTCTGAACTGGTATATTTAATTATCAGGGTATGTGGGGGTGAAGAGGGGCTTGCCCCCTGCAAAAATATTTTAAAATTTTTTTTATTTATTTATTTATTTTTTTCCTAGTTTTGAACTTTCAAAACTTTGATGATATGGTTTCGGCCATATGATGTTCGAAGTTTTGAAACTTCAGTAATCCGACCGGGACCCATATAAGGCACATGGGATGAAACTAAGCACAGATAAGATGGTGGCAATGGCAGCAAATTGGGGAAATCAGAAGAAGATGAGAATAGAGAGAGAAGGGAAGATAGTAGAACAGGTAAACAGCTTCAAGTATCTGGGAGGAGTAGTTGAGGAGAAGGGTAGTCTGAATGAAGAGGTCAAAGCTAGACTCAGAGCGGCTGCAGCCAACTGGCACAGAGTATCAAGTGTAGTCTATGACAGAAGAATGCCAAAGAAGGTAAGGTGTACAAGACAGTGGTGCGCCCAATACTACTGTATGGTACAGAAATCTGGGCAGTAAAGGCAGAATAGCTGAAGATGCTAGAGGTGATGGAAATAAAGTGCCTAAGAAAGGTGGTAGGATGCACACTGTGGGACAGACGAAGAAATGAGGACATAAGAGCAGAAGCCAAAGTAGCTCCAATTGCAGAAAAGATCAAAAAGAACAGATTACGGTGGTTTGGGCATGTGTACAAAGAAGAAGACAGTCTGGTGAGGAAGATTTGGGACAGACAGGAAGAAGGTAGATGGATTGTGTGAAAGAAGATCTGCAACAGTCAGGCATGATTGTTGAAGAAGGCAGGAGTGTGGCACTGAATCGAGAGAGCTGCCGACAGTTTACACCATACCCTGACCCCATGTAGAAAAATGGACAAAAGGGGACTGATGATGATGATTTTATATATATATATATAGGGTTTACCTTCGTTTTGTCACACATGGTATGTGCGATCGTCCTGTTGTGCAACCCATATTACCGAAATACAGAGAACCTCAAAGGATCAAATGTCGAAAATGGTTTGCTGGAAAGCATTTCCGGCAGTTGATCCATGTGTTTGAATGGCAAAAAAGCATTTGCTTATTTGCCATTCAAACACATGGTGAATCAGCATTGTCATTTGTTACAGCTGTACTTTCAGCATTATGCACATCAGACACACGTCGTATGAGAACTCAAAGGTAAGCCATATATAATATATATATATATATATATATATATATATATATATATATATATATATTAATATTGATAATATTGAACATATTTTAAAATGCATACATTTATGTGTTAGTAACAGTTGTTTTTCAGCATCATCTAAGGTTTCATCTGATGCCATGTTTTTTGGAAGTATTAATGTGCATATGGAGATATTGCATAACTTACTAATTACTAGCAAACAAGCTAACAGTATTTCTGTTGTAGTTAGTGTATTATACAATACTAAATAGTGGCAATGCATTTTTCTTTCTCACAGTATAACATTTCAAACCCTGTCCCTGAATAACATAACTCTCAGTTATGAAAATATAAATATAAAAATATTAATAACTAACAGTGATTAATATCTCCTTTGCAGGACATTCTAGACTAACAGCCGTATAATTTTGTCATCTACACTTCTTCATTTTGCTACCTATTGTTAATTATTAAGTCACTTAGTTAAGGAAGCCAGCCTTAAAAAATATCAGGCTGCCATAAGGAACAATAGCTGGTAAATGGGAGTATACAAAAAAAGGCACTACAAATGGGAATGAGTACAGCTCCCAAAGTGCTGGAGCCACTATTTAAACTCTGGTTGCCTGGATCACAGGGCCACAAACTCTGTGCCATAGAAATAGTTCATTTGTCATGTCTGTTGTCTGTATTTCATTTAACCCTAAGTGTCCAGTGAGTGACCTGTCCATAAAGACTTGCAATATCATGGGTATAGTCAGTGGCTGAAGCTCCAAGATATAGAAAGATGATGCCAATTACAGATTCAGGCAAGTATTCTTTTTTGGCCATTTATAAAACCAAATGCATTGTATATAAGTAGTGTACTGTGTCTTGAAATAACATTTGCAGAAATGCAGAGGCATTGCATTTTTTTTCATTCTTTTACTGTAATTCTGTTTGGTGGTGTCGCCCTTCTCCACATTGTCCTTTATATAACATGTATTGAAAAACATTTTTATACAAGCAGCATTGCTCTCATGTATTTGACTTTATAGACTGTTGCCTCAGCATATGCATTTTGCATCAAGAATCAGGCCTGTATGCCCTGTACTTTGGAGAATATTCTGTCGTTTTATATTACAACCTTAACCAGTACTCACTCTTTGAGATAGTCACCTGGAATTCCCAAAGATGAACAGCTGGCATTTAAAAGGCATTGTTTATTTCTACGCTTCTCTGTATATGGTCAACAAATCCCAGCCATCCAGACAGGATAAAGAATTTTTAACTGTTTTGTGAAGGGTTGTTGATTCGACCACTGTTTGAACACATTGACCCATAGCATCTCTCCTATTCATGCCACAGACGTGCGGTGATATCAGCATGTTTCTCTGTGCATCATGTCCCCATGCCTTTGGCGCTGTGACACATGGCGTTTGCTAGGTAGTAATTAAGTGGTATGGTAACTAAAGAAAAGAAGAACAAGCCGTGGAATGTCAGTCCTTCTGTTATAGATGCCTTCTAAACTACTCTCATTTTATCTAGTATCCTGATTTTGGGACATTTCCCTCTGCTTTTTTGTAACAAATAGATTTGCCTTTAACAAGTTCACTTCCAAAATCAGATTTCTAAACAAATATTAGAATATGAATCAGATTTCTGATTAAACTCTTGCATTTAAGCTGCAAGAGATGCCAGTAAGGTACCTTATTTGGAAGGGTCGTTTCATCTCAGAAGTATAGATTTCTGCCATGTCTCCAATATTCTAGATGCTTTGGGAATTTCTGGGAATGTGCACTCTTGTTGTTTAATCTTTCTTTTCAGAACACTGAATTGCTGGATTTATTACTGAGAAGACTTCTGACAGGAAAACAAAATCAAAAGTCACTTTAACAAGGGAACTTTTTTGTAGGGGTGAAAGTGATGGGGGTCTGTACCCCTGCACCCTGGTAATACAATTATCAACTTCTGGAAAGCTGTACCTTGGGTACAAGGAGAAATGCTCCCTTACAGAGTATATGGGCAAAGCCACCTTTATTTTTGGTCAGATGTGTAAAACCTTTAATTTGACTGAATATTTGTCAACTGCACACCTTACTGCATGGCTGACTCTGTGAGTTCTACAATCTCTTGCTTCTCCTCTCTCATACTACTTGCAGTTTCTGCATTTTTAGGTATGAATTTCAGTTGTGTACATTGCAATAATGATTTATGCATGTGAACAGTAGTTTGGACTACTGTGTCAGAGCTGAGTTGAATATCCCAGGCCTTGGTGAAAGATGCAACACAGATATAAATACAAAGTGCACGAAGAACCCTCCAGGCAAATATATGTCCAGATTCCGGTAGCTTCAAGGCATTTTTCCAGACTATGACACATGACATGTCTAGTGAAGAGGGGAAAAATGGGCCAAGAACCAAGACCTACACAGAAGAAAACAGCATACTCTTTTTTATAGCGAGTACTTTGCTAATGATATGATGAAGTGTGTGAGTTTCCATCTTAAACAGTGAGCTTCTGGGCATAAAACTCTTCATTAGTCACTTCAAAATCAACAGGTCATACTAGCAAAACAGTACTCATGGGAGAGTTTAAAAGTAAGAGAGATGTACATTTTTGGGAGGGGGAATGATTCCTCTTACATTACTTGACTTGTGCAGTTCATTTACTCCCACACAGAACTTACTGTGTCTCCTTATGAAGTCTTGTTAAAGGAATTAAGTTTTGCAGTACAAATCAATTGTTTGACGGCCTCATTGTTTTGTATGTGCACATAAACTTTCATGGAAACCATTCCTTTTCTCTGTTTTTTTTTTTTTTTTTTTGCTTTTATGAAGCAGACCATAGGCTACCACTGGTGCCCATCCTCCTGTCCTCAGTCTTGGATAATGGGAGTCTTGCCTGATTCATCCAGACATAATCCAGAATGTTCTTTTTGCCTGAGAGAAGATTGAGGCATTCCACTGCCACATAATACTTGTGGCCATAGGAATATTTTTATTTATATATCCTACCCATAGCCACACCATAGCACCCCACATGCAGTGCTCTAAGACTGTTTTGGCGTAGAACATCTGTCAGTTTATGACTGCAGTATTCCATAAATGTGGGCTGCATACCGTGGTATCACCACCAAGGCTGTAATCCCTACTTATGATCCCTTCCTTTCCCTCCCTCGCCCAGGGATAGGCAAGAGAGTAAATTACCACTCTCATTCTAATCTCTCCAGTCAGCTCCTGAAGTGTCAGACTTGCTGTTAAATCCACGTGGCCCCGTATTTGCTAGGTGAATCCATGTGGCCTTCAGTAGTTAACATTCGTAAGAGTGGCAGTTTGAAAGTCACTTAGAAGTAGATGCTAGAGACTCGTTTATTGCCCCGGAAAAGAAACTGCATAGATAGAAAAAAAAAAGTTTGTGGATATTTTATAAATTCTGGATGTGATCCTTGTTGTACCAGCTCAGTAAGTTACTGCCCAGCCAA
Organism: Protopterus annectens; assembly: GCF_019279795.1. Taxonomy (NCBI): domain Eukaryota; kingdom Metazoa; phylum Chordata; order Ceratodontiformes; family Protopteridae; genus Protopterus; species Protopterus annectens. The sequence goes on along the minus strand of NC_056743.1, from coordinate 1,750,055,624 downwards.
GTAAATAGAATGTTTCTGAGTATTTTTATTGTTTAAATGTCCCTATAATCTGCAGTTTCTATGTTACAAAAGCCATTTGCCTTCTTTAGAGTTATTAATCAGCTAAATGAATGAAATTATTTAATTGTTTTCAATGACTTCCTGCGTTGTTTTGAAAACCATTTTAGTTTGGCTGAGTGTTCTGTCCTGCATATGTTATTTAATATATAATCCACTGCTATTCATAATGCAAGGATAATAGTAATCATTTTGTATATGTTACATAGCAATGGCACAGGAGCCAGAGGTCCATTCAGTGGTTTGTCCCTTGCTCTTTTGCTTAGTAAGGAAGATGCAACCCATTAGGAAGCTACTCCAGTCAGGACTGGTGTAAAGTATGACCCTGTTATCTCAGAGTAAATGCAGCTCAGTGAAGTGTTACCACAAGACTGGAAGGATGTGATCTATGATCTAAACTTTACTTAACAGTGAAGAACGAGTTTGCTGAAATATGGGAAGCAGGACAGCACTCAGTAGACTTAATACAGCTGCTGTTAAAGAGAATGTGTTTTTGTTTAAGATGTAGACTGCATTCAAGTGTAGAGGATGACTTTTCCCAGTTGTTATTACTTGGAGTCTGTAACTATATTACATTATGGATGCCACAGGTGCATATGTGGTCAGTGGCTTTAGTTTAAAGTTATTGGTGAAATCAAGCCACCTTGAAATAAGAATAATGACACTCATTCCTTTCAGTGGTTATTGCCTCCAAGCTGCAACTATTAGAGTAAAGGTTAATTGGTTACAACTCAGCACCAGCCAATCTGAACTGTGACATTATCATAATTGGATGCCTAGTCAAATTTATTTTTATTTTCCATACTCACAGTTCAATGTTGTAGCAAAATAACTGAAGGTGAGATGTCTTTTTATAAATGTAGTACAAAGTGATAACATCTCCATCTCTTTTCATATTTTTGTTTGCATTCTCCTAGTACATATGTGCACAGATACCATACTTTTCAAGCATGAATGATCTGTGATCCATCATTAACCATTAATCTTCTCTAATTACAAAGCTGGGGAAAGTATTACATTGTTATTACAAGCTAACATAGAGACTGATTTAAGAATCTAGTGGATAGCAATATTTTGGCTCCCCACTGTTGTCTGAGATGAAATTGCTCGAGTGCCAATAGCACAAAGAAAAACAAAAACAGATGAAACACATGTAGCCGAACACAGCTTTCAATTGGAAATCATGGCCAGTGCAGTCTGTAATTGTGCACCATCAATAACTCACTTGTTTTGGAAGGTTTCTCCCTTCCTTGAATTGGTGCGACCTTGGAGTTAGTATATATTGTAACACCCCACAATTGGCTCAGTAATCAAGGAGCCTCAATCCTCACCACTGGCAACAGAGGGGGATGTACATTAGGAGGATGACAGGTACACACACAGTATTTCCAGATGCAGCTCTCTGCATCAAAAGTGAAGTTCTCCTTAAGAGCACACAGAGACCACAGTCAGTATGGGGCTGGTTTCTCTCTCTTTCTCCAGATCCACAATAAGACTCCCCACTGGCACAGCTATAGGGTTGAGATCTCAGCTGAGTGGCCAAGCCAAGGCCTCCAGCACCCTCTCTGTCCAACCAGTGCTTCGTGTCCCTGCCCACGTAGCTGACACACACACACTGGCACAGGTTTACTTGCTATGCCCCCTTCTGCCCAGACTTTAAGGTAGTTATTACTGCCACCAGCCAACTCTTTATCAGCTACTTTAAGGCCCTTAACAAAGGGTGTCCAATCTTACTGTGTAATGTTACTATCAATACAAATGGTAGTTTGACCAAGAGCAAGGCTATTAGGAGTGGCCTACACAGTGTCACCAAATAAATATGCAAGTATTCTCAGAGCTTAAATATGTCTAGACAGACAAGCCACAATGAAATGTTTAAATACATTTAATAATAAATAATAAAAGAACAAGACAATACTAAATATACCTTTACAGTAACATCAGAGTTCAAAATCACAGCAAATATGTAAAACAACATTGCAGGACAGTCTCAAACGAATAAAGAAAAACATCTAAATTAAGCTTTGCTATATTCCTGACTATATCTAAAATAAATATACTGTACTGCTCCCTGGCCTTACTTACTTAATTAGAGCAGCAAGGCATATGTGGTGAATGGATCTTCTAGCTGATGTTGTCAGGTCAAAGAGAGAATCCAGAATGCTGTCTCTCTCAGAGCGTTCATAAATTAATATCTCAAATATTACTGCTGGGATAGCTTGCAGAATGACATTATTGCTTGTCACCTGACTTTATCCCACGTAAACTCCCCACGACTGAAAGCTAGCAGTATTTAACATCCACCTATGAAAATACATAGACAGGGGCTTTTTCCTCAGAGCCTTGCAGATCCTGGAAGTCATAAAACAGTAAAACACTCCCAAGACAACACAGAAAACTTCTCTAGTACAGAAATTGTCTCCTGCTGCATTGAAACTGAAAGATACAATCTTTTTATTGTGTGGCCATAAAGTTATTTAATTTCAGCTATTTTCTGAAGTTTTGCAAGTTAATCTGATGTATTATAGCTTACCCTGTTAAAATATATACATTTAAACAGTTACAATAGTGAATGTACATTTCTGTTCTATTCCAGTAGGGAACACTGTGGATGCATTTCAAACAGCACTTTGTAAAATACCACTTCAGCGCACATGCCTATACAAACCATCTTATATTACATACAGCTCTAATACATTTGTAACACAAACATATATGAATCATATTGATATTCACAAATGAATTAATTATTTACACAATTCCAGATAGCTGGGCTGGCATTATTTCCTTCTGTTACACTTTTATATAAATCATGTTACTATTCACAAATGACATATAATTATTTACAGAATTCCAGCTAGCTGTGCTGGAAGTACTTCCTTTGATATATATATATATATATATATATATATATATATATATATATATATATATATATATATATATATATATATATATATATATATATATATATATATATATATATGTTTGGGAGATGTGGGAGTCATCCCCCCCCCCATGTTGGGGATGAAGTGGAGATGAACAAAGTTGTTTTTGTCCCTGTGTTTTGGGCGTTTTTTTGTTTTTGTCCTTTTAGTTTGCTGGCATTCAGGAAGTCAGCATTCCATACAAGAACCCACTATTTCACCTTCTCCTGTACTATAATTAAGTAACATATAATATTTGGTGTGGGCAATACAGGATGCACCCATGGCTA
>NC_056743.1:1749954850-1750047350 GCF_019279795.1 Protopterus annectens | reverse complement strand
GGTAGGACGTCTTCATTGGTTGGGAAAGAGACAATTTAGAACAAAAGAGGAGATCATTTTCTGTTAAGGTGAGGAAGGTAAAACTTTAGTAGCGTTCATCACCTTGACTGTTTTCCTTCTTGAAGATAGTAACACTGTTAACTTCAGATTTGTTATTTATTTATATTTTTATTTCTACTTGTTATCCAAAATTGAATAATATATCATTTTCCACCTTTACCTGCTATAGTAAGCATTGCATCTGTTCTTACAATCTGTAACTTCTTCTAGACATTCCATTGTCTGATATTCATAGTAAGTTGCTTGGTTTGGTTGACAGAGGAGAAAATGCTGGGCTTCTTTAACAAACATGATGTGCAAAAATTAGATATTAAATACCCACATCAAGCAATTTTTTTTATTCAGCTCCTAAAGCCCATAAGGAATTGAGTCAGTCCACCTGAAAGGCCAGTAATTTCAGGTCTAGAAAACTACCTTCAGAAAGCAGGTTTGTTGTTAAATGATGTTTTAAAGAAGTATGTAAATCTAACAGAATATTTTATGAAAGATAAATGTGAAGTGTTACAATAATTTAAAGTTTGAGAGTTGGTGTATGGATAAGGTGCTTGCCTCACAAACACAAAGTACTGGGTTTGATTCTCACCTTTGGAAGGGAAATTGCCTAGGCTTAAAACAGCCCACAAGGGTAGTTAGACTAGTACTTAACTATGAAAGAGGATATTATTGGCTTAGTTTATATATAATCTGTATTCCAGAATACCACATTAGGATTAAAATTAGTAGCACATTATTTAGCTGAATAGATATACGACAAAACCAGCTTTACCAAAGTTCCCTTCCTATTTCCTCTACACAAGCTTTGAATATAAGGGAGATGTTGTCCAGTAAAGTAAATCTGAATACGAATTTGAGCTTGCATTCAGATATTAAAGTTTGTGTCATTCAGATATTAAAGTGTGCCTCAAAATATACATAATCTCCTTAGGCCATGGAACGTATCATCATGGAACTCTTAAACAAAGACATTGGTAACCTCTAAACTCTGGATCCCACCCAGTTCAGGTTTGTGAAAGGCAGATCATGCCTCCTGAACCTGATCGACTTCTTTGAGGCAGTCACCAAAGCCGTGGATGAGGGTAAGGTTGTTCACACAGCCTATCTTGACCTCGCCAAGGCTTTCGATACCATCCCCCATTATGGAATTATAGCTAAACTCGCTAAACTAGGTATAAATCCCTACGTCACAAGATGGATTGCCAACTAGCTCACTGACAGAACTCGCACTGTAAAAGTTGTAGACTCCAAATCTGACCTCAAGGCAGTGACAAGTGGAGTGCCAGAGGGTTCCGTCCTGGGACCTCTCCTGTTTGGTATCTACTTCTCTGAAGTACAGGCTGACACAGAAGGCCTCTGGCTGATGAAGCTCGCAGATGACTGCAAACTAGGAGCCATAGTCAAGTCCCCAAATGATGTGGACATCCTACAGAAGGGCCTCACTGAGACAGATGCCTGGTGTCAGAGCCATGGCCTCAAGCTCAATGCCAAAAAGTGCAGTGTCATCCCCTTTGGTAAAAACTCTGTACCCATGAACTACCACATAGGCAGCAATCTACTTAACACCGAATGCGTGATAAGAGACCTTGGGATCCAGGTGGACAGTAGTCTCTCCTTTGATAGTCACATCGCCACAGTAGTCAGGAAGTCCTTCTACGTGGCACACCTCATCATAAAAGGGTTCTCATCCAGGAAAAGACAGGTCATTGTTCCCCTCTACTCGTCACTCATTAGACCCATTAGAGTACAACGCCCCTTTTGGAATGTACCTCACAAGACATCTGCAGCAGCTGGAAAGACCGCAGAAGTACCTCATAAAGAGGATAGCTGGCCTCAAACAAATGCCCTACACTGACCGCCTCAAAAAACTCCAGCTTTACTCTGTAGCATATCGCCTACTCCGAGGTGATCTCTGCCTAACATAGAAAGCGATGTCAAATCCAGAGCTGTTGGGCATGCTACATCTAAAGAAATCCCAAGCCCTCCAAGCTACATGCTCTAGGGACCTAAACCTTGTCACCACAATAAACAGGACACGCTGGAGGGATAGATTCCTGTCCCAGAGACTTCATATACTCTGGAACAAGCTACCCATCTATGTCAAGCAAAGTTCTTCATTAGCACTCTTCAAGAAAAATCTTGATGAGTGGATGGGAAATAGGAAATACACCCCAGGGATCACTTCTGTGTCTCTGCTGGACAGTGGCACAGGAAAATAACTTTCTTGGGTGGCGTAAGCTATGGTACCTTGCTGGCTAGGCTTACGTAGACCCTTGGGTCGATAGCCTAGTACCTACCTATGTGTTCTTTCTAAAGAAAGTCTGGAAAAGACGGGGATACTTCCTTTTCATATCTATCATGTGGTCACTAGTGGCTCAGGCCAGCAGTCCTGGATGACAGATGTATTATTGCAGCACTGTCTGTGTACATGTCTACGAGGTAGGTGGGTGTTGTGTCTGAAGGTATCTATTTTATGAAGAATGGCAAACGATGCAGCTACAAGGGGCTGTTACTGCCCTCCTCATATTCACTCAGTCTCAGAACCACTTCACCTGTGGAGAAGAAAAAGGATTTTGTTTCTCTGGACTGATGGAGATGGCCAACAACTTGCAGCGTGGTCAGCAACTTGCAAGGGAGAGAAAAAAAAACAAAAAGATCCCAAAGACATTGTGACAGCTCGATTAGGTGTTAGTCTGTTCCACTCATGAATATGATGATGTACATATAGATATTATTTATTTTAACAAATAGTAATTTCTATGCTTCCACATTGCTAATACCAGTGGCTGCTTGACTACCGAGGGCATAGGTCTATATTACACATCAGGAATTTATAAGGGATGATTAATATTTTTGAAGCAAATTACAGTAGCATCTTGTTTGTTCCGCAGTTCATTGTAAAGCTCTAGACAATTTTGAATTTTGAGGCAAGAGGTGTGGTCTCTTCTTGTCACTGTCACCTACATTATTTCTTTATATCTGTCTCAGTATTATTGCTTTGTATCTTTGTTATCAGTGTCACTGGCACAATAGGTAGCACACTCACCTTTGGTGAAGAAGGCTGTGGGTTCTATTCCCACATTCCTGAGTATGCCATCCTTCAGATGAGACTTTAATTCGAGACCCTGTCTGCTTGGAGGAGGTTTCCTGATATCCTGGCCAAATTTCCTCTAGTAGTATAAATACCACCTCGTGTTTCCCCTGAAAAGGGGCTACTAGTCTAGTGGGACAATAGGTTGGCCATCTTCAGTACAGTCACCTGTGAGTTGCCCTGTCACATAGTCAGTACATTCACTTGCAGGTTACTTCTCCATGTTGCTCTGTCACAGTCAGTGCAGTCACCTGTGAGTTGCCCTGTCACATAGTCAGTGCATTCACTTGCGGGTTACTTCTCCATGTTGCTCTGTCAAAGTCAGTGTAGTCACCTGTGAGTTGCCCTGTCACATATTCAGTACATTCACTTGCAGGTTACTTCTCCACGTTGCTCTGTCACAGTCAGTGCAGTCACCTACAGGTTAATTCACAGTATTGGTTGTTTGCATGCACATTTCAGTCTCCTGCTAGATACTTCATAATGTTGCTATGACACACTGTGTCCTGCAGGTTACCTTCACTGTCTTGTTTTGTCATATCATCAGTTCAGTCTCCTGCATGCTACTTCCCTGTCTTGTTTTGTTGCATTCGCAGTTCGGTCACCTGCAGGTTACTTCTCTGTAAAATCAGACACCTTGACATGTAACCTGCAGTACAGCACATTTTGAGTTGAACAAACTCCCTCTTCAACATCCTATATTGGTTTACTAGACTAATGACCACAAGGGCCTTTTTAAGCCTAGCCATGTAACTGAAATTTCTGACAAGTTCTGGTACTCTAGATAAGTATAAGCAGGGGCTTCAGAGATTAAACATTTACAAGCAGGGGGCTGGGAGATGGAACATTTACAAGCAGGGGGCTGGGAGATGGAACATTTACAAGCAGGGGGCTTGGGAGATGGAACATATACAGGTTGCCGAGCCAAGGATGAATTTGCTGTTCCCCATCCAATTGTCCAAGTTACACTTGAATCGGGTTAGGGAGGAACTCTGCTTCACATGGATGAGGAGCCTGTTCCAGAGATGGCATAGTCTTTGGGATACATATCTCTCCCTCCTGCAGGTCTTATTTATATCAGAGGCAAGGTGCAAATCTTTAGAATGGGTAATTCTGGTGCTGTTTGTTTTGTGGATATACAGGAGATCCATCAAAAGTGGGATCTGACAGTGCCCTGTATGACAGGCATACATCTCCCCTCAACAGCGTGTAGGAGACAGAATACAGGGATAGGGCCTTGAGGCAGTCTGCATAAGACATTTTACTTATGCCCTGTATTCCTTTAGAGATGAACCTCTGTAGACATTTCAGTTGTTGGATATGCCTGGTTAGGTACATACAAAAGGAGACATTGTACTCAATGATAGGTCTGATGAATGCCGAATACAGTGGAATAATGACTTCCTTGATCCTAGATAAGTTGGGCAACACAGAATGATTTTCTCACTACTGTAGACACATGATGGTTAAAGGCTAGATTACTGTCTGTGTGTCCCTAAGTCCCTGACTACTGGGTCATCTCTAAGGGGTGTGTTGTCATTATGGTACTTACCAGGGGAGGATAACTTCCTGAAGGATACTATTATGCATTTCTTGGCATTTAATTTTAGTCCATGCCTCTGACACCAGTTGTTTATCTGTATCAGCCCTTCCTGGAGAACATTTGTGTCGGTGCTGGATTCAATGGCAGCTCCTTTTTTGCAGTCATCTGTAAATTTAGTCAGCCAGAGACCATTGACATTGGCCTTGACTTCACAGAAGTAAATGCCAAAAAGGAACATCTTTAATTAATTTATATGACACTGAACATTCCGAGTTGTAGCTCTTTTCTCCAGTCCCACCCTCATATCTGTGAGTTGGAGACTTCTGTTTCTGACACCACATCCACTGTTAATGTTATTTTGATTTTCACGGCACCTTGAGATGTATTTGGCATTACTGAGAGAGCACGATTTGGCCAGGGTTACTGTGGCTATTTTAAATGAACACACTTTAACAAACCCTGTAGCACTACTAAGTCTTAGGATAGTATGTTACAAGAATTTGCTATATAAAACAATTCTTTTATGAAACATTGCATACAGTGATATGCCTTTACTCTTTAGACCCCCATGAAAATAAATGCTGTGTCTCATGAAGCCATTCAGATGAGAAAAGTATTGAATGGCTATAAGAACACTAGAGTTTTAAAAGGGAAGAGTCATACTTTTATGCTTGATATTTTTTTTGCTGAAAACCTTTTTTAATATTTCTGGAAGTCACAGACTTTCTTTCTTCATGTTTTTAGCAAATGATGTGAGAAGAGAGGTTATTAAAGGAAGCAGTTCAACTGCATTATCTGGGATAATCTGAAGAAAGAATAGTGGAAAAGGGATACAGCATGTGTGAACTTTAAAAAATGACTTCTTGTTTGTGTAGTCAGTCTCTTACAGCATATCCCAGGGGATGAATATGGTCTTTCTTTAGCATGGTTTGGCCAATGCATTTCATATGTTTGGCAAGGAACTAAGCCCCAGAATCTTTGCCAAAAGCAGGCTAAAAGTGTACGACATGACTAGAGAGAGAAACATAAAGCCTGTTTCGTTCCAGATAATGTCACCATTGTGTCAACGTGCTGGCGAAAGCAAAGTGCCACAGGAGATTTTTTCCAGTTGAAACATGCACAGCTGGAACATGAGTATATTTTTCCATGTACATCTCATACTATAATTTGCAATGGAAAGTCACCCTTAATGATCTTGTGAATTAGAATGATTTGCCTTTCTTTTCTTCTGCTAGGTTTAACTATTTGTCCTGAAACTTCTCTGCTTGCATGTTTTCCCTCCAAAGCGACTCTCACTCCAGTTCATTCAGTTTTTATTTACCCACATTACCTTTGCATTTTTGTATTGTTTTTGTTTACACAGTTTACATGTTGCCCAGCATGTTAAATGGCTTGTGTGACAAATGTCACAATCTGTATCTTTGGGCTACTGGCAGTAGGCTTCTGGTGTCTTTAACTTGCCCAGAATGCAGGGGGCAAAACTATGAGTGGGACCTCATTAATTGTGTTTAAATTCACTCATTAATTGTCTGTAAATTAGCATTTTGAAGATATCTTGCTTTACAGGCTCTTCGGCCTGCAAAGACTTAATTTGGTTCTGTTGTCCACTAAACCAGCTTTTTTGCCAGCAAAGATCTGCTACAGTGTCCGTAGAAGGGCTGCTGCTTTATGAGATACATTCATTTGCTTTCACACGACTTACTGTTGTCAAATTCTCTAACTCATTTGCTAGGTCAGGCAGTACAGAGTGGTTGGGGCTTTTGCTTCTCACCTTAAAACATAACATAAACACAGTGAAAAATCCTGGGGAGCACCGCTGTTGATTGTGGCTTGTTACTGTGCCACAAAATATTGCACATGATTGGGAATTTATGCTGTCAAAGTTTTATTTCATTGGAACTTAGTTTATCACAGATGCACTGCTTTCGTTTTCAATTGCAGCAGCCAGAAAAGAGGGAACTTGTGAGTTTTATTTTTATTTTTAATTCACTCCTTTTCCTTTTCTGTGGGTTTCTACTACTTCAGCATTGTTATGTAAATAGAGTTTGGGGGTGTGGGAATAGAGTCTGTGTATGAGGGTTGTACGTGGGGTTGCCCTACTGTAGAAAGAATAATTATCTTGTATACAACTATATGTTCTGCAGAGATGATTTAGGTATGTGCCAGGACATTTCAACAGATGTTTTAATTACAATTATTTCTATCTTTAAGTGAAATGTGAATGATTAATCCTAGTAAATCCATTAAGAAGTAAGATTTCATTCTTAGTAAATCCAGTAAGAAGTAAGATTTCATTCCAAGTACCTCGTGCACCCTTCTGGTTATACTACATTGCCCTTTGTAGTTAGTTTGCTACTGATGTTTTAATATAGTGTCTAGCCCCTGTTGCATAGTCCAGTGAACACTGCGTGCTATTTAATGCAATGTCAGTATACAGTATGTGATGATCTGTTGTTTTATGCTTCCTTTAGAGTTTTCAGAGTTATTTACTTTAATGTTGTATCTACCAACTTTTCCTGAATGCTAACTTGCAGTATACTTTCTTGGAATATATTTACTTCTACAATGTGATGCATATACTTTGTAACGTCTTTGCCTGTATCCTGATCCTTGGCTAAAACGAGCCTTTGGACCAGGTCACTTAAATGAATAACAAACAAGTAAATATGCCTTTAACCAGGCATGCAAGATAGCTGAGGCAGCTTCATCCTACACTGTTTTGTGAAGCTGTGTGTGTTTATGTATGTGTATATGCATTTATGCATGTATGTATTTATGCATGTATGTGTCTTCACGTATCACTTTGCTGCATTTTGGTTTAGTTGCAGTTTTTGAATTGCTCTGAACTGTGCCTTTAAGAACAGGACAGTGTAGCTGGCTATCTAATTTGACTTTATTAAAGTAGTCACTATTCTGTTGCCCTTCCTATCCAGTACTGTGGCCTCTGCTTACGTTTTATTTGTAACAGTGGTATTCTTCATTTTCACAATTGCAGTCTTAGCTTTCGTACTATGTTATTATATAAATGTCTTAGTTTACTGAAAATATTTTGTATTCAGCCAGAACAGATGGTATATCAAGGGTACAGTAACACTTCATTCTAAAATGTAGTACAAAAATCTGTTTTAAAAGATTTAACTCTGGTGGATGCTATTTAATACCTTGATGGACTATTATTCACAGTTTCTTTATAAAAAGCCACTTTGTTTTGGTGCAGTCTGTGCAGGAGGCAGCATTAACATCTGAAACATAGGTATTGTTTTCCCTCCAGTTTTTAGGACTTAGACTAATGACTTAGGTGGCAAACGTTTGTAGCCACAAGGACCAGCAGGCACCTGACCTACAGGGAGGACAGTTGTCCACTTTTCTTGTCTTCAGTACACAGTCACAAGGTTGGAAAATAACTTTTCTTTATATTTTTTAACCTTTTTCTGGCCTCTGTGCCTGCTGACCATATAGCCATCTCCATGGCCAACTATTCCTCCACTATCATTGGTCTTAAAGTGAATCATGGTACAGCTGTCATCCAGACAGTCATGGGATTTCTTTTCACCATTTTCTGGCCCAACCTTATTCTCAGTGGCTGAGTGCATGTTTACAGGTGCAAGGGGCTGCAATACCTTTTGTCGCATGTCTCGTGTATTCAAATGAGACACTGAGGCACGGAATGCTTTTAAATTGTTTATTGTACATAAACACATCAGAAGCTGTAACTGGAACATATACTTTGAACTTCATAAGCTTATTGACTGACTTCTTACTTCTAACACACATGCATGTGCATTTCCATTCAAGCTTATATTCACACTGACTGACTATACAAAATGATACTGATCTCGCATGCGCTCAGTAACTTATATGCACATGCTGTCTAACTACAGTGGCTGACTAGGTTCAATATGCACACTGATCTACACCTTGTACTGGAAGCATGTGTGTTTCTGCACACAGTCCATTAAGGGTACTTCATGGATGTGGATCACACTTCCCCAACCCCCCCCCCGTTGAATGCAGTGAAGCTTTCTGTTCAGTACGTGTCAGCATTGCAGGTTGCTAGATCGCCTCACTCCTCCCAGAATGAGTAAGCTGGCATCAGCTATGTACTTCCACCTTGCTTGGGGAGATTTTGGATATTGCCCATTTTATTGCAGGCTGACTTGTATATGACCAACTTGTCAAAAACAAAATAAAATACTTTAAAGGCCCATCTAATTGACTATTTTTATTGGTTGATACCAGATTAGTTAGTCATGTTCACAACAACGTTTTTAATACTCACATACAGCAAGGCCACATGAATACTGACATCTTAAAAAATTGTGCTTAGCTACGTATCCATTGTTTCATGTAAATAATCTTTTAAGAGGCCTTTATTGTTGTTTTTATTTCTGCTTATGTACATAACTGTTTTAATTTATTCATATATATCCTTGTTACTATACCCAGGAATGTTGCTACTGTGCAAATGTTTGCAAGTGAAAGTAATGAACTGAACTGAATTGCATACTCAGTAATGACAACAGCAGTCAACAAAAACTAAGGGATGACAGACAGACACAGGAATAACAAGAGCTGCCATCCTACCTTAGCAGGCAGACCTAGGTAAAGCAAGTAAACAATAATTCATATCATATATAAGAAGTAAATTAGATGTCAGAGTCTTAAAGAGACTGACACATTCATTTAGTAAGTCGTTTAGCTTATAGCAATTAGTACTGATGATTCTGATATAGCAGTCTGGCAATTACTGCAGAGGATTAAAAACTTAGCTCTAGGCTGTTAAAAACTTTTTATGCTGTGTGACGCAAAGGAAGTCACCCAACCATTCAGTGCTCCTGGACTGCCCAAAAAAAGGGATACCTGCCCAGTAGGCTTACCTGGTCAGTAAATCTATGAAATAAAGTATCCATCATAATGATAGGTAAATTGTAATTTGTAAAGTGACCCCAAACTGCATGTAACATTCAGGTGAGTGTCACATGATTTAGCATGCCCTGTGAATAGCTGGATTTTTGAGTTCAAATGTGGTGCGCCGACTGCTGATCTGCTCTGAGCCATGTCACAAACAAAGAAACCTGGGCACATGCACTGGGTAAAATTAAGCAGTTAGGAATAAGACATCAAGGAGTTAAGCAAAGACCTGAACTATAATTAAAGCTGCAAAGACAGAAACTTCTGTACAAGAGATATAACAGTGGTAGTCATGGGCCAATATAGGTGTAAAGGTATGAATACAACAGGTAGGCAGAAGGGAGCTGTAAAAATAGGTCAGGTATAGGCAAGAAAAGAAAGGAAATGGGATTGTTGGATGCTGAAGGTGATATTTACAAAGATCTAGATCCTACAGTGTGCTGTGTTGTGGTGATGATGCTAAGTTCAATAAGTAAGGGATTAGATAATGCTTTAGCAACGCATATATCAATTGAGAATAACCACACATTTAAATATTTGGTGATTGACCAAATCATTCATGATATCAGAGGGGGACCTGAGAGGTCGAAACTGGAGGAGCTTGAACTACTCTAGCAAATTACGTTGAATGCTTTTAAGTTGCCCGGCCTGAATAATTCATGTTCTATCAACTGTATACTGAAGCTAAAAGGTTTGGCTAGATAATATTGAATTAATATACCTTGAGCCCTTAGTGGGTAGTAGATGCCATGGCCTCTCAGAACATATTTAGGAGATTACAACCGCATATTTAGGAGATTACAACTATATATTAGTCCCCTCATTTTGTATGTAAAAGGTTTTACGAATGGCAGGAAGTCGAGGTTTCTAATGACCAGGTTATACATATTGAGCTTTGACACTTCCAATGCCATTCGAATAAACTTTCTGTATGAGGACTGTTAAGAGGTTCCAACTCCAGGGATTGGACATAGTTCAGTGCAGGTACAATTTTCGTGGTTAGAAAGTGAGGTGGGGATTTATTGTACCTTTTTGGATTCTTTTGGATCCTATTCTTCCTCTTTGTAGGATATTCAAACCCGTTTTAGGCATTTATGCAGGGGTTTGTTTACTGTTAGCCACTTGCAGAGATTCTAGGGATCTCATGGTTAACATTAGAGTGTGCTTTGATATTATTCAACATATTTCCTTGAGTATACAATAGTTGATGAAATATCGCGTGAACTTGGTGTGCAGCAAGGGAATGCAGCAATGAGATGGGTTTTCGCCGATTACGGCTGCATTTATTTCAGGGTTAAAACCCTTTGGGATGTTTAAGGATGTTCCTTTGCTGTAATGTCTACTTAGATGAATGTAAGGTGTTTGCCGATCACAGCTGTATCTACTTCAGGGTTAAAACCCTTTGGGATATTTAAGGACGTTTCTTTGCTGTAATGTCAACTTAGATGAATGTAAGTCATTTACAGTTTATTTCGCAGATGATTGAGTTCCAGTGTACTGCTCTTAGTTAGTTTAGTGACTGAACGGAAAAAGTTTTCTGGTGTTTACGTACAGTAATGAAACTTGTCACTTGTTAGTAATGTTATGAATAGTCCGCTTTTATGTAACGGATGACTAGTCATCGCGGACTGGATCATTTCAAATATGAAGTTTCCTTTGCTATGAGAAATTGTTTTTAATATTGGGAATTCAGTTCACTACCAGCACTGTTGTGTTTAGGAAAGGGACTGAAGTATATCTTTTCATGTTTGATATGTTGTTGAAAGGGTGGGGTTTGTTGATGCTAACATTCATTTAATTCATTCGATTATTTAATTAATTAATAATACATTGACTTTTTAAGGATAGGGTAACTCACGTCATGTGATGTTTCGAAATAGTACTTGAATAACTTTGTTTTAAAAACATTTTTACTGTCTGTCTGAGGAAGTCCGGACTGTGTTCAGGTGAAAAGCGAGTGCTATTAAAATGAGCAGCTTTAAGTTTAACTGTTGCAGCTTCTCTTTCTTTGCACCTGACGGTTTAAGCATTTAGTGAGTTTGATGGGGGGGGGGTTTCTTGTTTTTACTATGGGAAATTTGACTGTAGCATGGGTGCTGTTGGGATGTTTTACATCCACTTGTGCTGCCACCAACTTGAGCAGATAGAACATCAGTTTAGCATCTTATTTGAAGGACAAGACACCCAGCAGTGTAGCAACCCCCCTCCATGAACCTATGAACCTAATGCTCTACAGTAGTGTGATTAATCCAATCAGCTGGAGTGGGAATAGAACTCACAGCCTTCTGGTCTTTCAGCACTAAAGATGAGTGTGCAAACAGTTGTGTTACTGACACTGCTCAGTATCAAACCAGCAACATTTATAGGTTCATAGGTTAGTACTAGGTTATCGGCCCTAGGGCCTATACAAGCCTAGCCATAACAATTCCCTGGCTATTTCTTCCCACACTATTTACTTCCCTGGACCCCTGTCTAGTAGAGCAACTGACGTGATCCTCAGGGTGAATTTCCTTTCTCCCATCCAATCGTCAAGATTCCTTTTGAAGAGGGAGAAAGAGGTGCAATGCTTGACATGTATGGGCAATCTATTCCAGAGTCTGGAGAGTCTCTGGGTCAGGAACTTACCCCTCCAACATGTTTTGTTTATTGTGATGGCAAGGTTTAGATCCCTGGAGTATGTGGTTCTGAGGGATTGGGATTTCTTTAAGTGTAGCATGTCCAACAGCTCTGGGTTTGACATGGCCTTGTATGTTAAGCAGAGATCGCCTCTGAGTGAATGATATGCGACAGATTACAGCTGGAGTTTTTTAAGGTGGTCAGCGTAGGGCATCTGCTTTAGGCCTGTGATTCTTTTAGTGAGGTATTTCTGTGGCCTTTCTAGTTGTTGCAGATGTCTTGAGCGGTACATACCAAACAGGGCATTGTAATCTATAATGGGTCTAATGAGGGATGAGTACAGTGGGACAATGACCTCCTTTTTTCTGGATGAAAAGCCCTTAGTGATGAGGTGTGCCACATAGAAGGATTTCCTGACTGTTGTGGCGATGTGGTTATTGAAGGTGGGACCACTGCCCACCTGTGTCCCTAAGTCTCTTAACACACTTTCGGTGTTCAGTGTACTGCTACATATGTAGTAATTCATGGGTACATGTTTTTTCCCAAAGGGGATAACTATACATTTCTTGGTATTGAGCTTGAGCTCATGGCTCTGGCACCAAACATCTGTTTCTGTAAGGCCCTTTTGTAGAGTATCCACATCATTTGGAGATTCAATAATGGCTCCCAGTTTGCAGTCATCTGCGAACTTTGTTAGCCAGGGTCCCTTAGTGTTGGCCTGTACTTCAGAGAAGTAGATGCCAAACAAGAGCGGTCCCAGGACTGAACCCAGAGGTACTCCACTTGTCACTTGTCTGGTGCTGGATTTGGAGTCAGCTACTTTTACAGTGTGGGTTCTGTCAGTAAGCAAGTTGGCAACCCATCAAGTGATGTAGGGATTAATGCCCAGCTTAGTAAGTCTATCTATGATTCCAGAGTTGGGGATGGTGACAAAGGCCTTGGCGTGGTCCAGATAGGCTGTGTGGACCGCCTTACCCTCGTCCATGGCTCTGGAGACTGATTTGAAGAAGTCAATCAGGTTCAGGAGACAAGATCGGCCCTTCACGTACCCAAACTGGGTGGGGTCCAGTGTTTGAAGGTTGCCAATGTCTTTGTTTATAAGTTCCATGATAATGCATTCCATAGCCTTACAGATCAGTTGCGTCAGACTGATGGGGCAGTAGTTCATGGGATCCAAGGTGGATCCCCCCCTTTTGGAGTGGGATAACTGTAGCTGTGTGCCACTCAGTGGGCACGAAGCCTGAGGTGAGGCTATGATTAAACATGACACTTAGGTGAGTTGCCAGTTCATTTTGTAGTTCATGTAGTACACAGCCCGGGATGTCATCTGGTCCCACGGATGCTGTGTTCTTAGCTTTGGAGAGTGCGTTTTTTTTACCTGTGTGGCCATTATTACTGGAATGTGGCAATCTTCTGGTATTGAGATGGGCCATTTAGTGGGTGAGAGGGGGGTGAAGTTGGCACTGAATTGATCTGTCAGAATATTGGCAGTATCCTTGGGGTCAGTATATTTAATGCCATTCTGTTGTAGCTCAGAGCAGATCTGAGCATTGCCATTTCAATTCTTGACATAGTTATAGAATGCCTTGTGGTTGTCTTTGGAATCTTTGGCAATTTTATTTTTGTAACTAGCTTTGGAGGATTTTATGAGGGATCTCAGCTTCTTACTGAGGCTGGTAAGGGAGTTTTTTGCATCCTGGGATTTTCCTCTTTTCTGCAACAGTTTCTTCCTTTTGTTGTGAAGTTTGTTTATGGCAGGGGACCACCAGATTTGGCTTCCTTTTTTTAAAGGAGAGCATCTTGGCTCTACTTGAGATGGCATGATTCATGCATGAGTGGATGTGCTCGTACAGTGCCTTAGTGTAGGATTCAGCAGTTTAACTTTCAGTTCCCCTCTGCATGGGTGTCATGAAGTTTGTCACTTCTGACTTGAGTAGCATGAAGTTGGCTTTGGAGAAGTTTTCTATGGAGGTCTCCTTACTGCGGGCTGGGGGTGGGATGTGGATGTTAGGGGTGATTAGCTTATGGTCAGACCTGACCAACGAGTGGGTAACCATAGGTGTGGAGCATCGATTTTCCATGTTGGTAGTGATCAGGTCCAGGATATTGGAGCCCCTGGTGGGACTATGGATTAGTTGATCCAGGGCATTGGAATTTATGAATTCCAAGAACCGTTGGGCAAAGGTGTTGTTACATGAGTAGTTTTCCCAGTTAATGGCAGGGTAGTTAAAATCACCCAGTATTAGGGTGTTTGGTTGTATCTTAATATTTTCCAGTATGTTTAGAAAGGTGTAGTGAGAATCTTGGGGCAGGGTGGGGGATCTGTAGCAAACTACAATTTGGATTGCAGTCTTACCTAGTGTTAGTTGAACCTGGAGAATTTCAGATGTATTGTGTTGGGCACCTAGCATGGTGGTGTGAATATCCTTGGTGAATATGGACACTCCTCCACCTTTAGTGTTTTGGTCCTGGTTTGGTGGCCGAAAAGTGTAGTAAGAGTTGTAGTCTGGTATTGCAGAGGTGCTCTCTGGAGCCTTGAACCAGGTCTCAGTTACTGCACAGACATCGACGTTCTCCATTTTTAGGAGTGCCTCGAGAGAGTGCATTTTGAGGTTTAGACTTCTAGCATTAAGTAGCATTACCTTCAGAATTTGCATGCATGTACCTGTTACAGTGATGGTTTTGTCCTTTGAACTTTGCCTAAAAAAAGGCACTATAGGGGTGGCAAGAACCTTAGCCAGTAACCTGAATCCCAGGGGCGACAGGTGCAGATCATCTCTGGCAAAGCATCATGGTCTGTCAATCATGTCATCCCAGGCAGACAGATACTGGATCCCCTTTGAATGACACCAGACAATGACGCTATTTCAATCAAACCAGTGTTAAAACTAAGACAAGCTAAGTTATGATCCACTGGATAGATTTACTACTGTTTTTATTAGTTTTTACTTGATTTTTTTCATTAAAATATTTTATATAATTTTTTTACATATACTTCATATATTTATAAGTATACATATTTCTAATATTTTTTAAATAACTTTATGTATATATGTCACATTCAGTCCCTATTCTACTACAGTATAAACATCTGTTTATTTATGCACCACTCCACACAGTAATATATTGCTTCATTACCAAGCATACTACTTTAAAGCAATGTTTTTACTTGTGAATCAATTATTCAATCAATATGGGAACCAATGGGGAAATACAAGTCTTATTTGAATTAACTATTTAAATTGTTTAAACTGTTTCCAATTGGTTTTGCTTTGTCTGATGAAGTTTTTTACGAAAACGCATTTGATTCATTGAAAGCGTTAATGTACTAAGTGTATGTGTTTACGTGGAGCTATTAAAACTTGGGCTATTCATTCCACTTGGATTATTTCATTTATTGGACACGTTCCTTCTTTGGGGGCTCCCAGCGTTTTTCTTGGTTGGTGGCAAGAACCTTAGCCAGTAACCTGAATCCCAGGGGCGACAGGTGCAGATCCTCTCTGGCAAAGTATCATGGTCTGTCAATCATGTCATCCCAGGCAGACAGATACTGGATCCCCTTTGAATGACACCAGAAGCTTAGCCAATTGTTGAAGTCAGTCATTTTGTCCTTATATTGTGGTATCATTCTGGGCGAAAGCAGGATGCAATTCAGGGCTAGGGCCATACCTGCCTGGGCCACATGATCCGAGAGCTCTTCCATGTCTATTTTCATGTAGTCCAGGGAGGTAAGTCTCAAGTCATTCACTCCAACATGGACAATGACAGAGTCATATTTGTACTTGTTGTGGAGTGACTTGACTGCATGCGTTATGTGGTGGATCCTGGCACTCGACAGGCAGCTGACTGTAATTTTCTCCTTGTTCAGCCTGGTGAGTGGGACATCAGTGTGCCTGACTATAGAGTCACCTATGACTAAAGTGTTAGGTATGTTGTCTTGCCTTACTGACTGTTGCTGGGTGGCAAACTGGTGTTGTGAGGTATGTGACATTTTGGTTGTGATTGGTGTTTGTTTCAGTTTCAGCTTCGGAGGTCCTTGTTGCTTGGGCAGGTTACAGTTAAGGGCCTCCGCATATATGGATTTAATGTTGCTATGTGTGGGTGTTGGTGGTGTGGGTTTAGAAGGGCTATGTATTGCTTGAGGTGTAGTGCGGGTGTTAACCTTCTCCTCTTGACTGTTTAGCACAGTCTTGGGTGGAGAGAGCTTTGCTTCCAGTTTGGCTATGTAAATGCATCTCTCACAGGTTGTAGTGTTGGGTGGTAGGAGGAGAGGGTTGTCTGTGTACATGAGGTAAGTACTGCATTGCCCCAGTATGCCCAGATTCACCAGGTGGACAGGAGAAATCACCGGAAGCTGACCCATGAACATGCCTGGTTTGGTGCTTTTTTGTAAAGTACAGGAGCTGTTTTCCCTTGCCTTAGCAAGGTACTTTACAATTATAGGCTGTTTAGTGCCTATGATTAATTTCTCCTTATTAACAAGGAGAGTTGAGTGCTTGTATCAGTTTAAGGCTTCCTAGTGCTTTCCAGCAGGTTTTAGAGCAAGTGCTAGTCACAGGGATGCTTAAAGGTTAGATGAAAAAAAAATGGTTTATCCTAAGCACTGCAGTGTGCACTAAATGAGTTAGATGTGAAAGTAGGTAACTTAAGTTTTACCTGTCTAAAAAGTTACATTTTAGTGGAGAGTCACTTTTTTTAAAACAGCATGATAGACTGAACGGGGGTGGTCACTTTTGTATTCTGGTACTATGGAATACAGTAGGATAGACAATAAACGTAAATAGTTGTAGGGGAGTGATTTCACAAAATGATAATTTTGTGCTTACTCACACAAGCCAGTGAAAGCAGAGAGGAAATGAGATACTTGGTCAAAGACAGTGGTATATAAGAACAAGACAGTAAACGGGTGGGGGGGGGGGGTGTGAGAAAAAAATTTCTGTCTGACTCACAAGAGACAGAGCTGCGGTCTCTTTTGAAGTTTTAATATGCAGTTAAAAGCAGAATTCAAGTAAAACACAAGGTAAAGAAAACAAATCACAGTATTCAGAATATAAAAAGGCAATAAAGTAATACAAAATACAACAAATAAAAAGCAAACTAACCTTTCCTTCACAGCAAAGTGTAGCAGAGTCTGTGTGAGCCTTTCTGATAAAGCTCTGAAATGTTTATTTTACCCCTTAAATAGAAGGTTTAGTTCCTAGCTCCACCCCCTCAGTTCACAAATGATTAACCTTAAGTGGCCTCTTCTGTCTTATGTATGAGTCCTTAATTGATCAGTTCTAATTTCTGCCTAACTCACAAGAGACATAGCTGTGGTCTCTTTTGAAGTTTTAATATGCAGTTAAAAGCAGAATACAAGTAAAACACAAGGTAAAAAAACAAATCACATTATTCAAAATATAAAAAGGCAATGAAGTAATACAAAATACAACAAATAAAAAGCAAACTAACCTTTCCTTCACAGCAAAGTGTAGCAGAGTCTGTGTGAGCCTTTCTAATAAAGCTTTAAGACATTTTCGGCCATGACCTGGGTCCCATAGTGGCAGTATAATGGGTTACATAGAGATGGTTAGTACAATGACAATAGAAATGGTTAATAAAATAATAATAGAGATGGTTAGTATACAGTGACAATAGAGATAGTTAGTACAATACAGATGGTTAGTACAGTGACAATACAGACAGTACAGTAACAATAGAGATGGTTAGTACAACAACAATAGAGATGGTTAGTACAGTGACAATAGAGACGGTTAGTACAATGACAATAGAGATGGTTACTACAGTGACAATAGAGACGGTTAGTACAGTGAGAATAGAGACGGTTAGTACAGTGAGAATAGAGACGGTTAGTACAACGACAATAGAGATGGTTAGTACAGTGACAATAGAGATGATTAGTACAGTGAAAACAATGAAAACAAAGACAGTTAGTACAACAATAGAGACAGTTAGTATAGTGACAATAGAGGCAGTTAGTACAACAATAATAGAGACGATTAGTGCAGTGACAATATAGATGGTTAGTACAATGACAGTAGAGATGGTTAGTACAGTGACAATATAGATGGTTAGTATGACAATAGAGTGGCAATAGAGAGGTTTAGTACAGTGACAACAGAAAAGGTTACTATGGTGAAAATAGAAATGGTTAGTACAGTGACAGTCATGTATTATATACTTTGTTACTAAACAGAAAATAAAAATCATATTGGTACTAGACACATGAAACAACATGAATATAAAGAGCAACATATACACACACAAACACATGCATGTCTATGTGTATGTGTGTGTGTGTGTGTATATATATATATATATATATATATATATATATATATATATATATATATATATTTAGATGCTGAATTAGGCCTTCATTAGTTATGTCAGGAACCTGGGTGGCAACTCCCAGATATGCTCTGAGTTAGTGCAAAATGACAAAAAATACATTGAACCCACAGACATTGCCAACATCCTGGCAGACAGATTCAGTGCAAACTTCTCCCCCCCTTCCCCCCCAAAAGAGCAAATGTCTATCCCAACAGAATGTAGCCTCCCTGACATCACAGATGCACAGGTAAGAGCTGCCCTCTCCAAAGCAAAAAACACAGCATCAATGGGACCGGACGATGTCCCGGGCTGCATCTTACATGAGCAAGAAGAACTGAACCCTCACATAAAGTCACTGTTCAATCTCAGCCTTATTACAGGATATGTACCCAAGGAATGGCGTACAGCAACAGTGGTCCTAGTCCACAAAGGTGGTGCCACAACGGACCCCGGAAACTATCAGACATAAGCTTGACTAGCCTGGTCTGCAAAGCTATGGAGCATATCATCATGGCACTCATAAACAAAGACACTGGTAACCTCCAAACACTGGGTCCTACCTAATTCGGCTTTGTTAAGGGCAGATCTTGCCTCCTGAACCTGGTTGAATTCTTTGAAACAGTCACCAAGGTCATAGATGAAGGGAAGGTAGTCCACACAGCCTACCTGGACCTCGCAAAAGCCTTCAACACAATATCCCATTCGGGCATCATAAATAAGCTCGCCAGCTTAAATATCAACCCCTATGTCACAAGATGGGTTGCAAACTGGCTCAGGGATAGAACCCATATGGTCAGAATTGCAGGTGCCATGTCAGACTCTAAACCAGTTACAAGTGGCATCCCACAAGGCTCAGTCCTGGGACCTCTCTTGTTCGGTATATATTTCTCTGAGGTACAGGCTAACACGGGAGGACTATGGCTGTCCAAGTTTGCAGATGACTGCAAACTGGGTGCCATAATCGACTCGCCGACTGACACAAGCATCCTCCAAAAGGGTCTCACAGAAACGGATAACTGGTGCCAGAGCCATGGCCTTAAAGCTAAATGCCAAAAAGTGCATAGTCATCCCCTTTTGGAAAAACAAAGTGCCCACAAATTACCACATAGGTGGTAATCCATTAAGTACAGAAGAAATAATTAGGGATTTGGGGACCCAAGTAGACAGCAATCTCTCCTTTGACAATCACGTTGCCAAAGTGGTTAGAAAGACCTTCTATATAGCCCACCTTATCACGAAAGGGTTCACATCTAGATCAAGAGAGGTCATTGTGCCCCTCTACTCATCACTCATCAGGTCCATAATTGAATACAATGCCCCATTTGGGATGTACCTTACCCTACAGCTGCAGCAACTGGAAAGACCCCAAAAGTACCTCACCAAGAGGATCAAGGGACTCAAATAGATGCCCTACACAGTTAGGCTAAAGAAACTCCAGCTCTACTCAGTTGCTTACTGCCTACTCAGAGGCGATCTGTGCCTGACATATAAAGCCATGTCCAAACCAGAATTAATGGACATGCTCCACCTCAGGAAATCCAAATCCCTTAGAGCTACACGCTCCAGGGACTTAAACCTCAGCACAGAAATAAATAGGACATGCTAGAGGGGCAGATTCATATCCCAGAGGCTCCCCTCACTCTGGAACAAAATCCCAATCCATGTTAGGCAGAGCCCCTCAATGACCCTCTTCAAGAGAAATCTTGATGAGTGGATGGGAGATTGTAGGTTTACCCCTGGGATCGCTTCTGTGTCCCTATTAGACAGAGGCACATTAAACTAACCTTAAAGGGGCTATCTTCTGTGACCTACTATACATAGGCACAGTCAACTAATCTAAAAGGGTGGCAAAAGCCAAACACACTCTGGCTAGGCTTATAAATGCCCTAGGGAAGATAGCCTAGTATCAACCTATGAACTTAGATATATATATATATACATACACAGCTGCTTTCCTAGACCTTTCTAAAGCTTTCAATATGGTACCACACAAACAACCCATCTCTCTTCTCTCAGTCAGTCATCAACTGCTTTCAAAGTTACCTGTCTGACCACCATCAATCTCTTGTATGGCAGGACAACCTATCCTCATAACTACTTGTCTCCATAGGGGTTCCCCAAAGGTCCATCCTTGGACCCCTACTCTTCTCTATTTTCACCAATAATCTAGCCTCTGCCACCACACATGGCACACACATACAATACGCAGATGACTCAACCATCATCTGCACAGCCCACTTCCTACCTGAACTGCATAAAATAACACAATTTGCCTCTGTTGAAACTTGGTTATCCGATGCCCAATTAATACTCAACCCAAACAAAACTAAATTGCTAATATTTCAACCCACCAAACTTACCCAAAACAACCCTCACTTTGACATCACAGCAAAAGACAACGCCACTATACATCCTAGAGAACACACCAAATTGCTAAGAGTGGTAATAGACAATAAATTGAACTATGACATTCACATATCCATGACCATTAAAAAAGTCCACAAAAAACTAGGAGCATTATATAGAAATCAGCAACTACTTACCAAAGCAGCAAAGACTTCAGTAGCAAATTCTCACCTTATCTCCACCCTACTTTATGCCTCTCCAATATATACAAACCTAAGACAATGCAACCTAAATAAGCTCGAAACCTACAACAAAATCATCAAATTCACCACAGGGGATTCCTGCCATAGTCACCACTGCCTCTCACTGGCAGAACTGGGCTGGCTAGAGCTCCCTCACCTCCTTCAATGGTACCAACTCGTACTCGCCCATAAACTAGTAAACCATCCACTAAAAGTCCCATCCCTCCAGAATCTACTCCAACCCTATCTTACCACCAGACCACTAAGATCCAGCAACAAAAACCTCCTACAGGTCACAAGAGCCAATAACTCTGCTGGAGAAGCATTACTCTCCTGCACTATAGCCACATTATGGAACTCCCTCCCACCCTCACTTACTTCTGAAACGTCTTGCACCCACTTCAAATCTTTACTAAAAGCGCACCTAAAAACTTGCAGGATATGCCCTTGCAACCCCCCCCCCCTAATATCACCCACCACTCCACCCACCCACTACCTCTCTCTACACCCCACTAACTTCCTTAATTATAGCAAGCTTGGTTGCTCATAAACCTAGCTACTTACTATATAGTAAGAACTTATTGTTGCAACAAGTGCTAATGTCTGTTATGTACCTCACAAACAACAATGATTCAGTGTCCACTGGTGAATTATGTTCTACATCTGTAACTATGTTCAACATCTGTCACTATGTTTTAAACTTGTATTATGTTCTACAGCTGTTTTACAGCTATGGTTTAATCTTGTATTATGTTCTACAGCTGGAACAATGTCTATAATTTTTTAAATGCTATTTTTCTCAAACTGTATAATGTCTGCAACATTTAATGTGGAGCTTTTCTCCCTGGGCCTCCGCTGAAAACGGACCTGCATCCAGTCAGACTCTCCCGGTCAACAAATGTAAATAATTATTGGAATAAAGTAAGCAAAAACAAATAGCAATATTACATGTTCTGAATTAGTCAACATCTCTGAAGCATTTACATTCATATTCTATGAGAAGAAGGTCTTTAAGCTTAGTTTCAAAGGATTGCTGTGTTTGCTGGTGTTTTACTCCAACACAAATAATGTTCCAGTATCCAGGCCCTATTTTGCTGAAGGCTTTATCACCATCACTGGACGTGAAAGGTAGAATTTTTAGAGTTAGCAGTTCATTGTTATTTTGGTCTAAGCTGTATCACAAGGTTCTTACTGACAACTTTGAGGACAGTGGGAGGTATTGTCTTAACCGATTACTATGAAGTGAAAATAGCAGTAGCCTTCCCTTTCCTGAAACAGGAAATCAGTTTTCCTTTTTTTGCAGAAACAGACAGGGGTGTGTTCTTGATTCTGTTAAAAAATTAGTGGTATATTTTACTCACAGTAGCTTGAAGTAAGGTGGTGTTTGACAAGGAGTGTAAGGAGATGATGTAGAGGTCATACCATGTCTTAGGTAGGAGTACATTTTTGGCTAGCACCTTTTTTGTCTTGTGAAATGGTAAGTTTGATATTCAACAATTAAGATTTAGTTTTAGAACTATATTTTTTGTGTGACGCTTGAAGGACAGTGATGAGTTGATGTAAAGGCCTAGATATTTGTGCTCAAGTACTTGGCTAGTAGTATAAGTACTAAGTAGGGTTTAATAGATTTCTGTTGGCTGAAAACAATTGTAGAAGCTGATTTTTGGAATTAATGGTAAGGTTATTTTGTGCTATGCAATTCCATCGGGAATTAAATTGTCTTGCAGCTCTGTTCACAGGTTAACTAAGGATTTATCAGAGTTAAAGATCAGGATGCTGCCTGCTTACATTGTCATACTGTGGTTAGTAAGGTCAGAAGAAAGATTATAAAGAAACTGTGAGTAAAAAATAATGCGTCAGAATGGACTTCCTGAAGAAATCACTAGTTTTCAGCTGAATCTAGTTGCTGTTGCAGTACCTGGCCATTTAATAAGAACTGTTTTGGTACAATGATCAGACCTAAATTTATGCTGGTTCTGATGAAGTCAATTTTTATTTGATGAAAGCGCTTAACTTGTTAATAAACTACCATTGCTTCCATTTGTCCTATTGGTGCTTTTTTTGGTTTTATGCTGGTTAATTGTCAGGAGGCTGGTAGATTAGTTCAGAATGCACTGCTCTTTAGTGTGCTTTCAGCCGTAGCATCAGGATATTTCTATTCATGCAGTTTTGTTAACTTTGTGGGCTTTACCATCTTTGAAAAGTTTAGTTATTACTATGTGTTTTCATAACTTATGTTTACAGCTTCCTTAGGTTGGCAACTATGGGAGCTCGCTTCTTTGTGAATACTGGGGGAGGGGGTATCCCTAGAAGTATACCCATGGTCTTGGATCTTTCGTAGTGGTTTGTTAATTAGACTGACTATGGTACAATGGAAACTGAGGTGTGATAATTCTTACTAAATATAGACCATGTCTGTATCTCTTGGGCTATCAAGCTCTTCTGTGAGTTTTAAACCCAAAGTAGTCTGCAGCCATATTTGCTGTATCTCTGGGGGACATGACTCTCAAATGTTGAGAATTTCACAGCATATCTGCATTATTGCCTCATATTTTTGGTATATTCCTCATAAAATTTATGGTTTTCAGGCAAATCACTGAGGACTGACATCAGTAAATACTGACAGAAATTTGAGCGTCAGGTTTCATACCCTTCAGAAAATGCAAGTTACTGGTAATCTGTTATTCTTACAACGTTCTAAGTTCATAAGAGCAGTATGTAAAATATGTCCCTGATTTTTGGGCATTTGTCCTTCCGTTATTTCTTGTGCTGAGGTTGAGAGGTATGCTGGGAGAGTTGTTTCTCCAAGGATCCATTTTGGTACTGTATTTTTCTCCCAGATTTACTGATGCATCTCCAGAAGCTTTTTTTGAAGAACCGTGAGATGCTCCTGTGCTTTGGCTTTACATTGCATGCCTATTGACAGGCTTTAAGTACCATAATGGCAGGGCACATGGTAGAGTCCAATGCTACTATCTGACTACTGCAGTAATGCAGTTAGGGTACACAGAAGCCACTCAGATGAGCACAAAGAGATGCAGCAGAATTAAAACATAAAAGTTAACCAATGGGACCAGTTAAACTTAATGGTCAATCAATTCAGCCTCAAAATGAGATTTACCTGGATGGGATTGTGTATTGGCATGCTGCCAGAAGATGTAGGCTGCAGCTATTGAATAGACACAGTTAAATCTTATCAAATAGCTACCGTTAATTTTGATGCTCACTTTAGTTGGTACTAATTCTGAAAATGCTAAATTGTTCTGGGTGTATGTAGTACTTAGTAAATTATGATTAGTTTTGTGAGGGTGTGAGACCTTTAACATACTGAATAGAATATAAATCTTGTTTCTTACTTACAAATGCTACAGAATGATTTAGTTAATGCTGGACTGTGGACATACATCTCTGTTGCTGATGGATGTATGGAAGATAGAACTGCTGTTGTTGTTTTTTTTTTTTTTTTAGGGGGGTCCAACATACTGAAAAAGGTGAGGACTTTTAGTTAAAGGAGTGTAGCTCTATTCTCTAGAGGCAACTGGGATTAGGAGAGGTAGGTGTAAGAAGGGCACTCCTGGGATGGGCATACCTCTGAATCCCACCCTCATGGATGGTGTGTAAAGACGAGGCCTTGTCCCCTGTCGGCTCACTTGCAGCCTGGTCGAACCAACCCTTATTCGTTGTATGGATGAACTAATGTTGGACAACCGTTTTCATTCATCTCCAACCTGCTAGTCCATACTCTGTGCCAGTAACTGAATATAGGGTACAATCAAGGCTTCACCCCTTTGTGCCACAAAACCAGCTTTACCTCTGTTGCTTTGCTTTTGTTTATTTGGGCTTTTTCATTTCCTTTATAGTCCAGCAGTCAACAATGAAACAGACAGTCTGTGAGAAGTTTAATCCAACTATTTACAAGGATACTTGTGGTAGCTTGAGCTCAAGCTGATAGGCATGCTGTTTTGTTTGGTTACAATTACATATGACCCCAGTTTCAATTAGTTTACACAAGTGTTGAAAAATTCATAGTACAGCAAACAATCAGTTTAACAGCTAAAGTCAATATTTCCTTAAAAGCTTCATGTAACTATTGCTAATTCAGTTAATGACTATGTACTGTAAATGGGGTCTATGTCATAAGAGAGAAAGTTCACAAGAACGAACGCTCAAACATCGAACGCTACATTGTGGGGGGCTGCCCCCCCTGCTAAATATATATTCCAACTGCGAGCAAAGGGCAAATATTCCTATCCTCACTGTACTGTGACCCCAGAAAGTGTTTCGATGTCCAGCATTTTCGATCATAAGAGCGTTCATTCTTTTGAAATTTTGCTCTTATGATATAGACCCCTATAAATGTTATGTTTTTACACTCTGGTCGTATGATTCTTGTTTCTTACTTGCTTGCTACACACCTTACAGTGTAAAACAATTATTTTGGACATCTCTGTGCGTTATTTTGCAGTATAAAATCTTCTGAAGCTTAAAACTGACATAGAAAAGTTTTAAACTGAGTGTTAAAAGCAGTATAACAAAATTAAAAGACCATTATCTGCACAGGAAAAAAGTAATCCAGACTGCAAAATAATGAAAACGTATGTCCCATTTTAAGTCAATACTAGGCAAAGAAACAGTAGCACAGATTAAAAAACACCACAGTCTGACAGGTTAAAGCTAACATATCCACAGTCATGTACTTCTGAGAACAACCTATATTCACTTATAGTAAACAAGACTCTGGAGGCTGCAATAGCTGCAACATAAATTGCACAAAAACAAAAAATGTGTATAAACAAATATACCATTGAGGGAGAAGTACAATTATGAATGCAGTTATTTCAGGTTACAGTGTTAGAGAAATATAGATGGTTATACATGCAGTTGTTACATAACTTGATGTTTCTGTAATATAGATATTCAGGTTACACAGTAAGTTATAGTTGTTCTGTTTTGCTTAATAGTAGTAGTAGAAGAAAAGTAACTATGTAAAGTTTATTTGTATATTTAAAAATGTAGTTTTCAGTGTTCTTCACAGTAATAGTAGGCTAAGAAGTAGCATATGGAAAAATAGCGTGTGCGCAGCTACATGGATCTGGTTACATACTGTCTGTTAGACAAGTACAAATGTAGGGGTCCTTTACCTGTTGAAAGTTTTGTAAGTAGTTGTGTCTGATTTGAGGTGGCAATTTGATGGGATAATGTCCCCACATAAACCCTTACTTCTTCCTTTTGCCCTTAATTTCTTGTTCTGCTATTTTTATCTGCAAACACTTTCATAATGTCAAGGCTTAAACAATTTTACACATGTCAATATATACAATAGTGTAATTCCCATTTATTGGTTTTATTGTAAGTAATATAATTACGTTCAATGATTTTCTGTCATTATTTTGTTTTTTTCTGTTTATTTTTACTTTGTCTACTTTTATGTAATTGTATAAGTTTTTAATCTGCTTATTTTGCTTATTTTTTATGTAATTGTATTAGCATTTGGAGCTTTTCTCCTCGGGTTTCCACTGAAAATGGGCTTGAGCTCAGTTGGACCAATCCAGTTAACAGTTGTCAAATAAATAATAAATAATGTTAGAGAATGCCTTTTTATATGCAGCCAATTTAAAGGGGAGTTATGTAGCATGAGAGCATTATGTTCATGGCTTATTAGAGATAAAGGAGAGGTTTTGATGAAATTCTTGTTTTTAATAAGGTCAGTGGCCTTGGTTTAAAATTTTCTACAGAAGTGTTCATAGGTTCATAGGTAGGTACTAGGCTATTGGCCCTAGGGCCTATATAAGCCTAGCCAAAAAGGTACCTTGGCTTTTTCCACCCAAGAAAATTATTTTCCTGTGCCCCTGTCAAGCAGAGCCACAGAGGTGATCCCCAGGGTGAATTTCCTATCTCTCATCCAATCATCAAGATTTTTCTTGAAGAGTGCTAATGAGGAGCTCTGTTTGACATAGATAGGTAGTCTGTTCAAGAGTATGGGAAGTCTCTGGGACAGGAATCTATCCCTCCAGCATGTTCTGTTTATTGTTGTGACAAGGTTTAGGTCCCTAGAGCATGTAGCTCGGAGGGATTGGGATTTCTTTAAGTGGAGCATGTCCAACAGCTCTGGGTTTGATATAGCTTTGTATGTTAGGCAGAGATCGCCTCTGAGTAGGTGATATGCGAAGGAGTAAAGCTGGAGTTTTTTGAGATGGTCTGCATAGGGCAATCCTCTTTGTGAGGTATTTCTGCGACCTTTCTAGTTGTTGTAGATGTCTTGTGAGGTACATATCAAAAGGGGTGCTGTATTCTATAATGGGTCTATGAGTGATGAGTAGAGGAGAGCAATGACCTCTTTTTTTCCTGGATGAGAAACCTTTTGTGATGAGGTGTGCCATGTAGAAGGATTTCCTGACTACTGTGGCGATGTGATTATCAAAGGAGAGACTATTGTCCACCACAGTGTTAAGTAGACTACCACCTATGTGGTAGTTCATGGGTACAGAGTTTTTACCAAAAGGGATGACAATGCACTTTTTGGCATTGAGCTTAAGGCCATGGCTTTGATACCAGGCATCTGTCTCAGTGAGGCCTTTTTGTAGGATATCCACATCGTTAGGAGTTTCGATTATGGCTCCTAGTTTGCAGTCATCTAGGAACTTCATTAGCCAAAGGCCTTCTGTGTTAGCCTGTACTTCAGAGAAATAGTTACCAAACAGGAGAGGACCTAGGACTGAACCCTGTGGTACTCCACTTGTCACTGGTCTGAAGTCGGATTTGGAGTCTGCTACTTTCACAGGGTGGGTTCTGTCAGTGAACCAGTTGGCAACCCATCTTGTGACACAGGTATTTATACCTAGTTTAGTGAGTTTATCTGTATTCCAGAGTGAGGGATGGTGTCAAAAGCCTTGGCGAGATCTAGATAGTCTGTGTGAACCACCTTACCCTCATCTATGGCTTTGGTGACCGCTTCAAAGAAGTCTCTCAGGTTTAGGAGACATAATCTGCCTTTTACAAACCTGAACTGGGTGGGGTCCAGAGTTTGGAGATTAACAGTGTCATTATTTATAAGTTCCATGATGATACATTCCATAGTCTTGCAGACCAGGCTCATCAGGCTAATGGGGCGGTAGTTCCCGAGGTCCGTGGTGGCTCCCCCTTTGTGCAGTGGGAGGACCGTCGCTGTGCACCATTCCGTGGGCACAAAGCCTGAGGTGAGGCTATGATTGAACATGGTACTTAGGTGGGGTGCCATTTCATTCTGTAGTTCGTGTAGAACGCAGTCTGGGATGTTGTCCGGTCTCATAGATGCTATGTTCTTGGCTTTGTAGAGTGTGGTTTTTACCTGTGCAGCCGTGATTACAGGAACTTTGCATTCTTCCGGTATAGAGATGGGCCCTTTAGGGAGTCAGAGGGGGGTAAAGTTAGCACTGAACATATCTGCCAGGATGTTAGCAATATCAGTTGGTTCTGTATATTTAGTGCCATTGTGCTGTAACTCAGAGCATATCTGAGTGTTGCCATTGAGATTCTTGGCATATGGAATGCTTTGTGGTTGTCTTTAGAATCAGTGGTGATTTTGTTTTCATAACTAGCTTTGGAGGATTGATAATAAGGTAGACCATGCAGAGAGTGGCAGGCAGTTGGCTTTTTTTTGGTGGGGGGGGGGGGGGGGTGATGCAATATCGTTCAAGTTATCGAAAATGATTGATAAATCTTCATCTACTGTTCACTATGACTTGGAGGAGATGGATGTTTTGTGCTGAATATAACAAGAGTACGGGGAGGGTGTATCTGTTCCTGGTATTACAGCATGTTTAGCTATAGCCTGTAGGCTTCATGCGTAAGATTATTTGAGATTGCAGTGTCTGCTTTAAGCTGATTGTTGAGTTTAGTAGTAAGAGTATGAGTGTGGATTTAAAATTTAAGTCAAGGTTAAGATTGAGGCCTAGATATTTGTTCTAGTTTTTTTGTTTTTTAATTTGAACATTAGTGAGTTCTTATACTTATTTTGAGTGTTTGTGTAGCCGCCAAATAGCATGGTTGCAGTTTTATCTACTTTTACTGTTAGTAGGTTGGTTGCTAGCCAGTGGTAACTGCATTACCGTAGTTTTGCAGGTGACTTAGTATCTCATTGGTTAAGAGAGGCAGATTTGTGTAGGATTATGTCATCTGCAGAAAGGGTTTGCTTTCTTGGGTATTATGTCACTGACATGTAATGGCAGCAAATGGGGGAAATCAGAAGCTAAGAATTGAGATAGAAGGGAAAATAGAGGAACAGGTTAACTTCAAGTATCTAGGATGGGTATAGGAGAAGGGAAGTCTGAATGAGGAGGTCAAAGCTAGAATCAGAGAGACTGCAGCCAACTGGCATAGACTGTTAGGTGAAGTATGTGACAAGAATGTCAAAGAAGCTGAAAAGGAGGGTGTACAAAACAGTGTTGTGACCAACATTACTGTATGGTACAAAAACCTGGGCAGTAAACGCAGAGCAGTTGAGGAAGCTAGAGGTGATGGAGAAGAAGTGCTTGAGATGTGTTGTAGGATGCACACTGTGAGATAGATGAGGAAATGTGGACATACGAGCAGAATTTAAAGTAGCCCCAGTAGTGGAAAAGGTCAAAGAGAACAGATTTCAGTGGTTTAGGCACATGTGCAGAAAAGCAGAAGACAATCTGGTGAAAAAGGTTTGGGACAGACAGGAAGAAGGCAAGAGATGGATAGATTGTGAAAGAAGACCTGCAACAGTCGGGCATGAGTGCTGAAGAGGGCAGGACAGTGGCATTGAACAGAGAGATATGGCAACCGTTGACATGGGACCCCAACCCCATGTAGAAAATAGGAAAAAGGGAGATGACGATGATACCACTGATACAATTTATGAATAGTGAGAATGATATGGGGTCTGGTACGGATCCTTGGGGGGCCCCTACAGTAACAGTGCCATCTTTGTATCCTCTGTTTGTACAATGAACATTTTTATCTTTCTGCTAAATAGTGTTTGAACTAATGTAAGTGGGTTCTGACTAAATCCCAAGTATTGTAGTTTTTATAAAAGTAATTTTAACTGACACTTTCAACTGCGCAGGATAAATCTGTAAGAACAGCGCCACTTTTTTATGATGCGAGTATCAGTCTCTCACAGGGGTAGCGCACTCGCCTTTGGTGCTGGATAGTCAGAAGTTTGTGGGTTCTATTCTCACCTCAGGTGATTGGATTTATTTTTCCATTGCTGATACTGTAGTGCAGCATAAGGGGGTGTTGCACCCCTAAGAATGCTGTCCTTTAAAAGAGATGTTAAATCAAGGTCCCCTCTGCCAGAGTTGGTGATAATTAAGGCACATGTAAAAGATCCCATGGCACTTTTGAAAAGTGTAGCAGAATTTCTCCAGTACCATGCTCAAATTTCCCACAAGCCAGTATAAATAGCACCTTGGGTCCCCACTGAAAACAGGCCACTGGTCTAGTGGGACTAACATGGTAAACAGAAGATAAATAAAAATAACTGACTAAAGCAGAACAGTATTATATAAAAATGAATAGTCATTCTCACACAAAAAACCTTCCTGTCTGCTTCACACTCAAAACTTTAGAAGTTAACAATTTGATGCAACTACAACAGCTGGCATATAAATAAAAAGCACACTGTATCAGTTTGGAGAAAAAGGAAAGCCAGTTTAAGAGAACATATATGTCCCTTGTAAATGTCTAGTAACACAGTGGCAAATGCAGCTGCCAGAAAAATACTACAAAGCTAAATCATTCGAATGACGAACATATACTAAAATAATACATTTCTGAAAATTCAGAATGGAACTATGATTTTTTGAAACATAACAAGTAAAGAAGCCGGAGCTATTCTAATGTCACAGAAAATAAGGACTTTAACAGGCAAGGAGAGAGGTGCTAGACAACCTGAAGTGATGAAATGTGCCCTCCACAAAATTACTTTCTAGAGGAAAATTCAAAAGTTTTAAAATCATTATTTAAGGTAGCTGTTTTTTCAGATATTGCTGGGAAAAGTCCTCAGATGTAGATGTTAAGGAGTCAGCCGTCTTATTTAAAGTTATCACCTTTTTCACCAGTGAAACAACTCCACATCACACATTCTGAGTGCTGCCTTTCCCCCAGTTACAGACAGTCTAAACAAGGAAGATCTAATTCTAACGAGGAAGAAAGATGAAGAACCCATCGAGCTTCATTGAGTGGATTTGCATATCATGCTTTTAGAAATAGGCCTGTAAATCTTCATATGTTTGCTGCTGAAAATGAAATGGTTGATTAAAATATTAGGTTACAAAGTGCATGTGTATGTATATAACACGTACACACACACACACACACACACACACACACACACACACACGTGTGTGTCTGTACACGTGTGTGTGTTTAAGGTCTGTGGATGGCACACAAGCCTAACTTCTATAATGCCAGTAAAGCAAATACTAATTCAAGATGTATAAACAGACAGAAACACCAAAATGTTTTGAGTCTTGAAATACTTTCAACGTATAGCACACAGTGTATAGCTTTTTTTTTTCAAACACTTTACAAGTTCTCAGCTGCATAGGTTCATAGCTGATTACTAGGATAACAACATTAAATAGCCTTTTCAAGCCTTGCCATGCTTCCCAAATGTATTTGACAGGTTCTGATGCCACTCACTTTATAGGGGGTATACCTTGGGTATGGGTGGTTAAGCTTTATCTTATTAACAGGGTCAAAGGTCGCAGATTAGGGGTAAATTTATGATTCCTCATTCACTGATCCAAGTTGTGCTTGAATAAGTGCAGACAGGAACTCTCCTTCACATGGATGAAAAGCCTTTTTCCAGAGAAGAAGTAGTCTGTGAGATGCATACCTGTCCCTCCAACTTGTGTTATTTATGCTCCCTATATCAGGTGTTTCTGATGCTACTTGTTTTGTGGATGTGCACCAGGACAATAAGGGCTGGACTAGAAGTTGCTTTGAATGTCAAGCATACATTGCCTGTCAG
The DNA here is from genome assembly GCF_019279795.1 of Protopterus annectens. Taxonomy (NCBI): domain Eukaryota; kingdom Metazoa; phylum Chordata; order Ceratodontiformes; family Protopteridae; genus Protopterus; species Protopterus annectens. Next base: position 1,750,015,233 of record NC_056743.1, on the reverse strand, counting down.
CAGTCTGTAGGAGACCATGTACAAGGATAAGGCATTCAGGCTGCCCAAGTAGGACTTTTTGTTTACACCATGTATTCTTTTTGTAAGAAACCACTGAAGATGCTCCAGTTGTTGCATTTGCCTGGTCTGATGCTTAGAGAAGGGGCATTGTACTCAATGACTGGTTTAATGAGAGCTCGGTACTATGGAACAATGACATCTTTGGACCTACATGCCATACCCTTGCTTATAAGTTGTGCAATGTAGAATGATTTCCTTAATACAGTAGGCAGATGATGGTCAAAGTCTATATGTGTTCCCAAATCCCTTACCACAGGGTCACCTCTTAGGGGTGTATTACTGATGCAGTAATTTCCATGGGTGGTCATCTTTCCCAAAGATACCACAGTAGTGGATTGCAAGGTGGCACACATGTCCATTTAATGGAATAAATTATTGTTACAATTCTGTTACAGTTGTTCATAATGCATGGAGCATATGATTAAGCTCAGATACCATGAAAGCAACAAACCAGTTAAGCACTTCCATAGCACAAGACCTGATCTTAACAATTGTTAACCACCCCTGCTTCAGTTGTTAAGATTGGGTATAATGCTAGCAGTTACATATGCCAATGCTGGCTAGCAAATGACAATGGCAGAATTAAAAACAGACTTCTTTCTGCCTGCTGTCTGTGCCAGTATTCTGTTCCTGACTTTTCATAACAAAAGAGAATGTGTTACAATATCCCTGTGACAGAGCTTGCTAAGTGCTTTATTGCATTGAAAGCAGTCAAAACACTTAGTGTTTTTTCTGTAACTAGCAGTACATGGAGCTTATAACGCTCCATGCACAATAAAGAATTATGACCGGGTCTTCAATCATAACCCTTTATTATGTGTTTGTGACTTGGATGCCAAAATTCACCTCTCGAGCTGCACTCTCAAAGTGAATTTCTTGACATCCTTGTCTCAGACATGTAATAAACCAGTTATGATTGGAGATGCAATCATAATCCTCTATATTTATTTATTTATTTGTGTTTGTTAACCAGAGTAGAGGACTAATCAACATGGATCTTTTTCAGACTCTGTCTGGGAACTTTCCCTGGAACAGTAAAAAAAAAAAAAAAAAAAAAAAAAAACAACCAAAAAAAAAAATACTGAAGAAAATGATGGCAAAATCTCTACAAATAGAAAGTGAAGCACTCCAGGAAGTGAATCACAGAAAGCATAAGCAGTCACCATAGCAACAGAAAGCATCCACTCAAACCTAGGAGCTTATTAAAATAGAAATAAAACAGACATAACAAATTTACAATAGAAGCACAACTAAACAAAGGCAGCAAGTTTACCATCATACCAACTTAAGACCAAAAAATGATGTAGTGGGGGGCAGCATTATTGCTTACATGTTTTTTTTTCAGTTTTTGGGAGTTGCCACCAAAATATTTAATATTTCATAGCCGGTCTTAGACATAGGCCTCCTAGGTGGCTGCCTAGGATGCCGCTCTGTCTGGGGCACTTTTCCAATATTTATTAGTTAATTTGTTTGTAGTAAAGAAATGTTTTTTTTTAATGTGTTGCATGGATATAGGAAAAACTTAAGAGTAAGACAAGCTGTGAGAAAAATGCAGAAAAAAGTAATCAGCATGGTGCAGGTAGACCGGGATGGCGGCACTGGGTGGTGGTGGTTGTGGAGCTTTTTTGCCTAGGGCACAAGTTGATGAAAGTCCGGCCTTGCTTGCGTTGTTTGAGTCTGAGTCTGTATTATGGGTTATGGTGTGTTATACTAACAACTTCTGTTTAGTTATGGTGACGATTATGATTTTGCCATTTGGGACTTTTTTGTTGTTATAAGAGTGAAAATGATAAGACGGCTATGCTTGAAACAAATGGGATTTTTCCAGCATGAGTACTGCGAGCGAGTACTGTTGTCTTCATGCTTTGGAATGCTGATGTGTACCTTCATTCTGAAGAATGCTAAAGTGTTTCAGGAAAAGATTAGTCTGAAGAGTTCACTTTTTCTTTTTTTTCTTTCTTTGAATTATTTAGATGCAGAAAAATCTGTTTTGTTATGCTTTACTGATACTTTGAGGTCCCTGTCACATTATCGAATGCATTACTTATGGAATGCCTCTTTGCTGGACTCAATTAAGTGAAATCTTATTACGTTGAACGATCGTTACAGTGAAGTTTTCTCAGGGGAAAAAAAACAGTGGGCCAACATTGGGGATTTGCCCTTTTACCCACTGTAGTGCAATCTCAGAGGTGGTATATTTAGTTAGGGGGGTGTTGGGAGCACAGCCCCCCACCAGGGTAGGTTTTAAATAGTGCTGTTTTGTTGCGATCACTGGGTTGGCCTGTTTTTTTACCCTGGGAAAAATTTTGCTGAAACGATCATTCAACGGAATAACATTTCGCTTAATAGAGTTCGACAAAGAGGTGTTGAGTAAGTAGTGCATTCGATAAAGTGATATAGACCCATACTATGAATATTAATTTGTAGCATTTGCAGATTGTCCTCGAAACTTTGTGGTGGTTTACCTTTTGTTGTTGAATACTGCATTTTTTCATGGGTAGGAAGTGGGGGTGCAGTAGCACTTTTAAATCCTGTACATTTTAATGTTATTCAAAAACTTAAATGTATTTTATTTTGTTGCTGTCATGAGTCAGGTCAGCTGGGAAACAAGCAGTTTTAATATGGTCAGGACATCATTCTACAAGTATACAGTAATGTCCATTAGAGCTGTTTTCTGAGTATAGGGCAACAGAGAGCTACAGTAATATGGCGTAACCAATCTCCACAGAGTCTACATTATACTTGGAACAGAGCAGGGCCATAGAAAGTACTGTGCCATATACGATGATGTAAGAGCATTCTGGTGTTTCATCATGCAGTGTCGTGGTCACTTAGCTCGTTCACATCTCCCCAAGCTGCACTTGGTTACAAACTTCTTTCCAGAATAGTGGATTAGAAGCTTGTTTCAGGCTTTGTTGATGATTTGTTATTTGCAATATTTGCTTAGCAAGCAAAAAAAAAACTTGGTGACATTTGGCTTTATTTGACCACCTAGGCTACACCTTGTTATCCAGACCATGGAAGCCAAGGGCAAACTCAGGTTTACCATCCCCCAGCCAATAAACCATGCCTTACGAATACTGAATAATCCCCACCTAATGAGTTTTGTTTGTAAAAAATAACTTTTTAAATTCTAGTTACCATGATACATCATGTGGTTATATCTGGGCATTTCAACTGGTGGGTGAGATTATGGACTTTGTGACTTTATTTCATATAACTCATAACCTTTTGGTACTTGTAGTTGCAAGTCCACACATATTGTTTATAGTTCAGACGGTCAGTGGGATTGTTTTTTGAGAAGATGATTCTTTGTCTGTGAATGGTAGCTGTATTTCATATTTAATGCTGTATTGTAAATGATCAGGGTTAGTGAACTTATTCCAAGGATTCTTGATATTGCAGGAAGCTTTACTTCTGTTCTGATATCTGTCTCCATTTTATCCACCCACCTAACTGTTGTATTCTTAAAAGTTGGTGGCTTTTGAGTTGCTTGCATCTACTACAAATTTGATATTGGACACTCCTCACAGTCCTATCGCATCAGCTCATTCTATTAAGTACATTAAGATCATTTGAAAAGGCCCACCACATAGTTTCTTAACACTGAATTATCTTCTGTTTCCTCACTTACTATTTAACAAAAGAAATACATTTTATTCAGCTGCTTTCATTGTATTTGTATCTTTTCTTATTTTATTACTTTATTTTGCTTTTGCTGCCTGTTCTGAAAGGTGTTCAATCACATTTATTCTGCTGCATTTATTACTGCTTGTTAGTAGCCTGAATACTCTGTTGTTGTTCATAGGTTCATAGGTTGGTACTAGGTTATTGGTCCTAGGGCCTATACAAGCCTAGCCATAACAATTCCCTGGCTATTTCTTCCCACACTATTTACTTCTCTGGACCCCTGTCTAGCAGGGTGACTGACGTGATCCCCAGGGTGAATTTCCTTTCTCCCATCCAATCATCAAGGTTCCTTTTGAAGAGGGCCAAAGACGCGCTCTGCTTGACATGTATGGGCACTCCATTCCAGAGTCTGGGGAGTCTCTGGGTCAGGAACCTATCCCTCCTGCAGGTTTTGTTTATTGTGATGACAAGATTTAGATCCCTGAAGCGTGTGGCTCTGAGGGATTGGGATTTCTTTAAGTTTAGCATGTCCAACCACTCTGGGTTTGACATAGCCTTGTATGTTAAGCAGAGATCGCTTCGGAGTAGACAATATGCGACAGAGTATAGCTGGAGTTTTTTAAGGCGGTCAGCATAGGGCATCTGCTTTAGGCCTGTGATTCTTTTGGTTTAAGGATGTGGTCTTCAGGCCAGATATTTTACATTATTAAGGTTTGTGGTCTGCACTCTTGTGGGACGAGAGGGTAGCCTCTGCCCTACTGAGCTGGGAATTGCTGGGTGAAGGCTTATTGTGCCTGTTCTTCTAATTGTCTTTTTTCTGGTTTATGCACTTGGGTTCCAAACCAGTCATTTTACATTAGGAAGATTTGTGGTCTAAACTCTTTTGGCAGGAGAGGATAGCTTACACCCTCCTAAGCTGGGAATTGCTGGTTGAAGGCTCATTGTTTTTGCTATTCCGAAAGTGTCTTAGTTCTGGTTTAAGCACTTTGGCTCCAAAGCAGTTATTTTACATTAGGAGAGTTGTAGTCTAGACTCTTGTAGCAGGAAGGTATGGCCTACACCCCTCTAAGCTGGGAATTGCTGGTGAAGGCTTATCGTGCCTGTTAATTCTAAGTGTCTTTATTCTGGTTTAAGCACTTGGATTCCAAACCAGTTATTTTGCATAAGGAAGATTTGTGGTCTAAACTCTTGTGTCAGGAGATGATAGCCGACACCCTTCTAAGCTGGACATTACTGGTTGAAGGTCTTTTGTGTCTGTTATTCTGAAGTGTCTTAGTTCTGACTTAAGCACCTGGGCTCCAAAACCAGTTATTTTACATTAGGAGGGTTTGTGGTCTAGACTCTTGTGGCAGGAGAGTGTGGCCTACACCCTTCTAAGCTGGGAACCACTGGTGAATTGTTGTTTTATTTAAACTGTTTTTTTCTGTTGTGACTATAATTTTATGCACTTTGAATTTCTAGTACTTCTGCATTTTATAGCATAGGCCAGATTCAGACTTGCTGAATCTAGACTGTTTGGTATCAGTTGAGCAGTTAAACCAGCTCTTCACTGAGACACTGATAGATCTGCATCATCCATTACTTCCAACTAACTATAAGTGCCTGCCTTTGCTCGTATATTGCACTTTTAATTTGTATGTGCATTCTGTCTATTTAAATTGTCTGAACAGTTTTTTTGCCACGTTTTACTGTATACTGTACTAGTTCAGCTGTAGCATAGCCCATTTCCAGGTTTGCTGTTCCTGAGTCTGTTTTGTAACTTTTGAGCATCAGATTCAAGAAACCTTAGTTAGTGAAGGTAATTCCACACCCTTGTGGGAGGAGAGCACTGTCTGAGTCACATCTAATCGAGGATGATTGGACTAGAGCTCAGAGAGGGTCCTTATTGGCTAGTTTGAGTTAAAATGGTTATTTCTTTTTTTTTGTTACGTAATCCCTGTGGTTACGCTTATTTGCTTGTAGCGCACCATCGTGCACTGCCATATAGCAGTGGTTACCGTTGGTAGTTATAGACCCAAATGTTTTGCTTGTTAAACTTTCCTTTAGCACTTTGCTTGTGGTCTTCCAGAGGTTTTTCATGGCCCTGCTCTACTGTCAGGTGGAACACTAAGCCTAGCCTCAGAGGTACCAACACACATCTCACCCACTAGCCATTCCTAAGTGCAACCTCTTTTCCTGACCATATAAATTTACCTAATACTATGGACGGACAATTTCCCACAGTTTCCTCCAGCCAGCTTGGTTGGCATGGGATTCCTGGGAAAGTGTAGCAACTCTTTCATGTTCACTGACAACCCTATACTCCTAGTCCACACAAACTCAACAACTATATTAAGAACCTTGGATCAATACTGTCTCACACATGAGTCAGTACAGATGACAATGAGCGGGTTGTCAGCATGCATACCTCACCTCCTACTCCACCCAAACCCACATCAAACATACCTACATATGTGGAGGCCTTTACCAGAAGCATACCTAAACACCGGAGACCTCCCAAACATAAACACAAGCACTCTACACATAATACTTCCTCTGCAGAACACAATACACATAACAGGTCGTGCACCAGTGCCTTACCTGTCCAGCCCTTAAGACAAAGCAGAAAACCAAACATATTAGTCATAGGTGATTCCATCGTGAGACACACAGATGTCCCTCTCACCAGGCTGGATAAGGAAAAGGTCACAATCAGCTGACTGTCAGGTGCCAGGATCCGTTATATCACACATGCACTCAAGTATCTCAACAAAAGGTACTGTTATGACTCCATCATAGTCCATGTTGGTGTGAATGACTTGAGACATACCTCTCTGGACTAGATGAAGAGAGACATGGCTGAGTTATTGGACTATGTGTTTCAGGCAGGTATGTCCCTAGCCTTAAGCAGCATTTTGCCTTCACCTAGGATGACACCACAATACAAACAGAAAATGACTTCAATAATTGGCTTAGTTTCTGGTTTTATTCTAAGGGGATCCAGCATCTGTTAGCCTTGGATGACATGATCAACAGACCTCGATGCTTTGCCAGAGATGGTCTTCATCTGTCACCCCTGGGATTTTGGCTACTGGCTAAGGTTCTTGCCACCCTCATAGTGCCTTTTTTAGGCAGTGTCTCAAGGACAAAATTCCCAACATAAAAACTCCATCTAAAAACAATCTCAAGGTTATGCTGCTAAACACTAGGAGTCTTAACATGAAACGGCACTCATTGGAAGCAGCCCTACCTTGGAAGACGCAGACATTTGTGCAGTCATGGAGACCTGGTTCAAGGCTGTAGACAGTACCCCAGCCATACTGGGTTGCACCTCCTTCCACACGTTCAGACCACAAACTGAAGGTGTGAAAACTAAAGGAGGTGGTGTATCAATATTCATTAAAGATAAATACACCTCAAGAATGGTTAAACAGTATGATTTCCTGGAAATACTTCAGATGCAATTAACTATTGGTAGGAGACCTATCAGGACACCCACTCCGCCTATTTGGATCTACTTGAGTCTATCAAGATACAGCCGAACACCATGGTTTTGGGTGACTTTAAGTACCCATCCATTGACTGGGTAAGTTACTCGTGCTCAAACTTACTTGCTCAAAGGTTGCTTGACTTTAACTCCAATGCCCTGGACCAGCTGGTTGACACCCCCACAAGGGGTGCCAACATCCTGGATCTGGTGCTTACCAATATGGGGGATCACTGTAGCACCCTCACTGTGAGGTCTTCCCTGGTGAGATCTGACCACAAATCACTTTCATTCAAATTAACTAGCACACCTGACTCCCTCCTCCCCAGCGGCAACTAAACTAAAGAACTTCTCTAAAGTGGATTATAACCTCTTACTGGATGGAATAAATAGTTTCACTGCATCTCCCCCCACAGATGGAACTGTGCCGAGGTCCACACCGATGCTTTATTCAAACATCTGTATAACAGCATTGGCTCGGTCGTTCCTAATAGGACCAAAACAAGCTCATCAAGGAAGAGCAAACCTGCCTGATGGACAGCTGCCATTAATAGGCATTACAACAAGAGGAAGAAATTGCTGTCTAAGAGTAAGAGGGAGCGAGCCCTAAACTGGAAACACTCCTTCCGCACCTTAAACAAGCAAATAAGACTTCTTCTGAAGTCCTGCAAAGCAAACTATGAATCCAAATTGGCGTCCTCAACTAAGGACAACCATAAGGCATTCTTTAATTACATCAGTAACCTAAAAGGAAAGGCCCAGATCTGAGATGAACTGGTAGTTAATGATACAACATATACTGAGCCTATGCTAACCTGCTGGCTGACAGGTTCTGTGAAAACCTCGCTCCTCTGTCCCTGTCATATGTACCCCATAACATCCTTACCACCTGTGCCCTACCTCGTATCTCTAAAGAGCAGGTCATTAAACCCTCTCTAAGGCCAAAAACACATCATCTATGGGACCTGATAACATCCCAGGCTGCTTCCTACATGGGGTCCAACAAGAATTAGCAACACCACTGGGTATTCTTTTCAATCATAGTCTAAGCACCAGCTTCATTCCAGCTAAATGGAAAATGGCCACCGTTATTCCCTTGCACAAAGATGGTGCTTCCACTAACCCCAGGAACTATAGACCTATTAGCCTGACTAGCCTTATCTGCAATGCCATGGAACGAATCATCGTGGACCTTAACAAAGATATAGGTAATCTCCAAACACTTGACCCTACTCAGTTTGAATTTGTCAAAGGGAGATCATGCCTGTTAAACCTGGTGGACTTCTTTGAGACAGCCACCAAGGCCCTGAAAAAGGGGAAATCTGTGCATACAGCCTACCTAGACTTAGCCAAGGCATCTGACACTATTCCTCACTCAGGCATCATTGACAGACTTACTCAGCTAGTAATCAACCCTTATATCATTAGATAGGTTGCTAACTGGCTCACTGATATAGCTCATATAGTGAAAACCGGGGAATCCACCTCCAACAGCAGACCTGTTTTCTACAGGGATCAGTCCTGGGACCTCTACTGTTTGGAATTAATTTCTCCGAAACACAAGCAAAAACTAAAGGTCTGTGGCTGACAAAGTTAGCTGATGACTGCAAACTGGGAGCATTCATAGAGTCTCCAAATTATGTCAACATCCTACAAGAGGGTCTTACACAAGCAAGTGATTGGTGCCAAAGTCTCAATACAAAAAATGTATTATCATCCCTTTTGGTAAGAGCAATGTTCCTGCTAACTACCACATCAATCGCAACACCCTGAGTACACACTCAGTGGTGAGAGACCTGGGCATACAGATCGACAGCAATCTTACCTTTGATCACCACGTCTCCACAGTGGTAAGAAGGGCATTCTATATTGGTCATCTCATAAGTAAGGGCATTGCCTCCAGAAAAAAAGAAGTTATAACCTCCCTATACTCTTCCCTCATTAGGCCAAAAATTAAAAATTGAGTACATTACCCCTTTTGGTATGTACCTTTCTGAGCACCTGCAGCAGTTAGAGAGGCCACAAATGTTCCACCCAAGAAAACTTCAAGATGTTCATCATCTGTCCTATGTGGATCATCTGAAATCACTGTCACTTTATTTTGCTTCATATAGACTACTTAGAGGCGTGCATATAAGTTAATCTCTGACCCTGCTTTATTGAAAATGCTGCATATCCACAAATCAAATGGTACATGGGTTGCTCACTCTAAAGACCTTAGCCTGGTATGTGACATTAGTAGAACCTGCTGGAGGGACAGATTTGTCTCCCAGAGGTTACCAAACCTTTGGAACAGACTCCCACTTCATGTGAAACAGAGCACCTCATTGGTTCTCTTCAACTGCAATGTGGATGATTGGATGGGTAACTGTAAATTCACCCCAGGGGGTTCCACCTGTGTCCCTCTTAGAAAGGGGCACAATAGGTGCTGATCATGTGTATAAGGGTAGAACTTGGTTAGGCTTGTAAGGGCCCTAGGGCCATTAGCCTAGTAACTTTTGATGATTCTTTGATCCTATGAAGGTATTTCCTGCTCTCAATGTTTTGCTAAGCCCACATCCAAGTATTTAAAAAGGTCTTACAGGTTCTTTATTTTGATTATTTTAGCCTCAGGCTGTAAGTTGTGACTTAGATCTTGGAAGTGCCTCAGTTTATTAAATAAAATTACCACCCACAGTGCTGGTTAGGCTGAGTACACAGTTACACTGCACACATCTAATGCTACTGGCATCCACAGTGCTGGTTAGGCTGCACACACATTTACACTGCACACATGTAATGCTGCTGGCACCCACTGTGCTGGCTAGGCTGCGCACACATTTACACTGCACATATTTAATGCTGCTGGCACCCACAGTGCTAGTTAGGCTGAGTACACATTTACACTGCACACATTTAATGCTGCTGGCACCCACAGTGCTGGCTAGGCTGTGCACACATTTACACTGCACATATTTAATGCTGCTGGCAGCCACAGTGCTGGCTAGGCTGTGCACACATTTACACTGCACATATTTAATGCTGCTGGCACCCACAGTGCTAGTTAGGCTGAGTACACATTTACACTGCACACATTTAATGCTGCTGGCACCCACAGTGCTGGCTAGGCTGTGCACACATTTACACTGCACATATTTAATGCTGCTGGCAGCCACAGTGCTGGCTGGGCTGCGCACATTTAATGCTGCTGGCACCCATGGTGCTGGCTAGGCTGCTCACAGATTTACACTGCACACATTTAATGCTGCTGGCATTTGTGGTTTAGAGGATCTGTCTCATGGAGGGAGGACATCAGCCTTGTTTATATGATATCTTGAAACTTGGCTTCTGCTGTCCTCGAAGAAAAGGTGAAATGAAATTTCTAGCTGTTGTTTTACAAACCAAGACATTCTCAAGTACTTACTTATTTGTGCAAAACAGCAATTAAGTTCATAAATTTGAAGGTGTATAAAGCCGTCAAGCCCTACTTTCAGCATGCAGAGGAGATTCTGAGCACTGCTTTCTTGGAATTCTCACAGCAGAAATATGGAAATATTGCGTAGTTGCTTGCACAGTGCAGAAGTACTTGCAAAGAAGTAAATAAAATTCCTAGTGATATTTCTGAAAGTATAGAAAGCATTTTATTTGTATAGATTGCAATTTTTCTTACATTTCTATCTATCTATCTATCTGTCTATCTATCTATCTATCTATCTATCTATCTATCTATCTATCTATCTATCTATATCTATCTAGCTATCTGTTGGGCCTCTTTTCTCAAAGGAGAAGATCCAAGGTGCATAATAACTAGCAGAAATTTGGCCAGGTCATCATGAAATTTCCCTTTCATTTTTTGACAAACGACAAGGGATCTCTTACATTAACCTGAGTTGCCACCAGCTTTGGGCTAATGGAGCCACGGTTTAATGTGTCTTAAGTGTTTTCCTCCTTCTGTGGCCCTTATACTTAGGAGCAGCCTTAGGTCAACTGGTACCCTAGGCTGATCACTACTTTATAGCCCCTTCCCCATTTTTTTCTGTGCATGGGATGGGGAGTTGAATCAGCTATTCCTAGATAGATGGTATTCAGTGGATTATCTGAAGAAGAAATCAACCATATGTTTTTCATTTCTTTACATAATAATAAAAAAAAAACAGTATCAGTTTGTATCTATTTGCTTACCATATATTATGAATCAGGACTACATTTGTACTTTTTCTAGTATGTAATTACACAGGTAGCTTTTTCTCTGTTTTTTGGACCAGTTCTATGTTTTATGTTTTAATAGTATATTATTATGATCTTTTCTTATTTAATTGCTTCAATATTCAAATGTTCTTCCATCGTAAAATAGCTAGGAGGTGGGACACTGCATGCTATATTCTATTATTTTGCCATGATATTCCACTCAGCCAGGAAATCTTAAAACTGATCGCAGAACTACATAGCATGGATTGCTCACATTACAGTTTGACAAGCTTAACAACCAGCCCTTTGTGTTTTAATTCTTAAGCAAAGAAGTACACACACACTCACTCTCTCTCTTTCTCTCTCTTTCTGTCTCATACACACACACACACACACACACACACACACACACACACACACACACACACACACACACACACACACACACACACACACACACAAAATACATCATCTAATATTTGAGAACATTCTTTCCATGATCTCAGTCAATCTATAAACAGTCCTGGCAATGAATACCCCATTCCCGGAACCTAAGCTTGCACATCCATATTCTTTCTTGTCAGTACAAAAACTATATCTTTCTAGTGTATGGAAAAACCTCGTAAATACTTTTTCACTTCCACACTATTACATCCTCTTCACTTGCTCTGGTCATTTCTATTTTGCAATATTTTCAGTTTCTTATGGTGTATTTTAGGCCTGAAGTTTGTTAAGCATGAATTTTATTTCCACATGTCCCTTCAGGAGATCCCTTGCTATTTAGATGCATATGGGACTTTTAACTTCCATTTTTATATAATACGTAGCGTAGGAATCATTAATATAAACCCAGTACCTTTTAGGAAGTCCCCAAAGCACATAAAACTGGGCCTGATGGCCAAATCCTCTTGAATATAATGTGACTGATATGCAGTACGTATTGTGGAAATAAAAAGATGCAAATATCTTAACATGGGAACTGGGAAAAGCATTTTCCTTAGCCACACTTCAAATAGTTCTGTTTGACAGGAAGGGACCCTGCCTATTAAAGGGTGATGATAGGTTTTGCATTGAGCAGAAGTCTAAAGGAAGAGGGCTGAATTCCTTTGAAAAGCTGCTTATTTAGGAGAGGAAATGTATATACGTATTTGTAAAAGATTTATACTGTGCATGTTGATGGCAAATACAGAGCACCAAATGGATATATGACACTCTTGGAGCTACATAGCAATAAAGGAAAATAGCTTTGTAACACTATAGAATCTTGCAGCAGATTTCTCAAAATAAGCATGTTATAACATCACTAAATCAGTAAAGAAGTATTCAAGGATATTATTTATATATGTAGATATATTTATATATATATATATATATATATATGGGTCTACTACTAAAGACCGAAACGACGATTCCCCGACACAAAACTCACCGACGCCAGACGACCGACAGGTAAATGTACCGACAGGGTGATTTGCCGACATCGGAAAGACCGACAAGGGAATGTGTGATCGCGACCCGGTAAGTGTGCGATAGTGACGGAGTTAGGAGCGGTCAGGTAAGTGCGCGAGATTGTGGGATGTCGGGTTAGGCTGTGGGAAAGGTGAGTGTGTGTTCGTGTCGGAGGTAGGGTTCGGGTAAGGTAAGTGTGTGCTAGTGAGAAACTGTAGTTTAGGGACGGGTTAAGTGAGTTGGGGTTAGGGTGCAGGTAGGTGATGTGTGCGTTAGTGTCGGAGCTTGGGCTAGGGGTGGGTTAAGTGAGTTAGGGTTAGGGTGCAGGTAGGTGATGTGTGCGTTAGTGTCGGAGCTTGGGCTAGGGGTGGGTTAAGTGAGTTAGGGTTAGGGTGCAGGTAGGTGATGTGTGCGTTAGTGTCGGAGCTTGGGCTAGGGGTGGGTTAAGTGAGTTAGGGTTAGGGTGCAGGTAGGTGAAGTGTGCGATAGTGTCGGACCTTAGGGTTAGGGTTTGGGTCAGGGCTAGTGTGTATGCTATGTAGTGTCATGTGTTGTTTACGTTCCGTGTGTCGGTGTTCTGGTGTTCGGTGTTTTGCGTTGTCGGGTTTGTGTGTTGTCGGTTATTTGGCGTCAGTGAGTTTTGTGTCGGGGAATCGTCGTGTCGGTGTTTAGAAGTAGACCCATATATATATATATATATATATATATATATATATATATATATATATTTATTATTTGTATCACCATACAAAGCAGTTCAACATAACACCCCCAGATGAGACCGAATTTAATGGATAACAGCAGAATGATAATGAATATTTATGAAGCAACATCTCTGTATGTAAGAGGCTTAAAAACACAAACAGTGGAATGGCCATAGATCAGATGATATATATTGCCCTATCCCAAAAATGATCACACAAGTCAGTTACGTGGAAAGTTTGCCCACCTCAAACAAAACAGATATACATATTTGGTAGGATATGAATGTCAAAGGGAAGAGAACACCTTCAAGACTATACACCCTGTCAGAACTACATGACAATAAAGCACCATAACTGTTTAACAGTAAGGCATATTTCTGCATATTTCTCAAAATAAGTATGTCATAACCTCACATATGAAATACACTTTGCTGCAAATGCCAGGTATAAAATAATCACAAAGTACGTACTTTGTGTATCTCTAACCACATGAGAGGAGGATCATAAGTACAGTGACAAAAAGTTACCTGTTTAAGAAAAAATTTATGTAAAATTATAACTCTGATGTGATGACATATCATTAAAGCAGGATTAAGTGTCTTTGTTGTACTCAGCTTACTGTGCAGAAGTTTGATACAACAACCCCATTTGAGGTTGTCTATAATGAACAATATCAGCGTATGGCATCAAACATCTGTGAAGCAATGGATTTTTATGTAAGAGATCTGTAAAGTAGTCTCCAGAGCTGGTCATGGTCAGATGAGGCCTAAGCAGGGTAATGGATCGGGGCCACAACCATACACAGACCCCTCCAGAGCTGGTCATGGTCAGATGAGGTCTAAGCAGGGTAATGGATCAGGGCCCCAACCATACACAGACCCCCCCAGAGCTGGGTCATGGTCAAATGAGGCCTAAGCAGGGTAATGGATCGGGGCCCCAACCATAAACAGACCCACCCCAGAGCTGGTCACGGTCAGATGAGGTCTAAGCAGGGTAATGGATCAGGGCCACCACCATACACAGACCCCCCAGCTATTCCAGTGTTTCATTGCTTGGCTGTTTCTCCCCAGTTACCATAAACACTGCTCAAACCTCTCAATGTGCATACAATGCTGACAGATATTTGGATTTAATTTAAAACGTTTATTTTAAATTTTATAGCACAAACACTAATGGACATTTGCTAAAGGCAACACAGTCTCACAATGAAAACAGATTTAGCATTAAAACTTCTCTGCTCTTGAAATGGCATTGAAACCTGCATTCAAAGAAAATGCATCTGGCCAGTGGTGGATAAAGTTTACCTTTGGGCTGTTTTCAAATCATAGGTCCCTTGTACTCATTTTTAGGACCATACAGACTTGCAAGTGTTCTTTGATTTACCTTCCTGATTGTATTAAATGTAGCATGTCCAACAGCTCTGGGATTGACATGACCTTGTATGTTAAGCAGAGATTGCCTCTGAGTAGACGATATGCGACAGAGTATAGCTGGAGTTTTTTAAAGCGGTCAGCGTAAGGCATCTGCTTTAGGCCTGTGATTCTTTTATTCCTTTATATTCCTTTTAGAGAACATCACCTCTTGTTACAGTGTGTTTTAAATTTATAGTTTTGAACATATTTCCAGTAAACAATGTAACAAAATATATGAACCAATAATGCCAAAACTGCCAAATTCAAACATTTCAACCATAAAAGGTTACTCAAACTGTCATTACAATCCACCAGTATCAGTCAATATGCACAATTTCCACAGAAGTAGAACTCATCTGAATAATTCCACATTAAAGAGATGTGTAACTAATGAAGAGGTTGCTGCTATCAAACAACTTTATATTTCAGTGTTTCATCTACAAATTCAGTGCCTGCTGCCCTTGATGCATAAATTGCCTATGTAACATTACAGAAAAAATGGTAAGCTGGTAATATTGCAATAGGGAATGGATTGCAAACTGATAACAGGTTAATTGTTACTAGGCATCTCATCCAAAGGAGGGCGTACTCAGTACTGCAGCACCCCACCCCCTTTACTCATTCACTCCAATGGAGTTCAGGAACTTCCAATGGGTGGAGCCTAAGCATTTGACAAAATCAAATTATGTCCTCACATTTCAAACAAAATGTTTATATCTCCGGAACCACAAGGGTTATGAAAAAAGTATAAATGGCAAACCTTTCAGCACAAACTATTTTTATAGTGGTAGCATTCGTTAGGTTCTAGGTCTTAGACTAAATTTTATAAGTCACAGTAAACACAATGTTGTGTTGTGTCTTTTGGCTTTTCCAGGTTAGGGGTCGCCACAGTGAAACTCTGGTCCACTAATGATTGGCAGTAGATTTTTACGTGGCGAGTTGCCAGCCCTGATGCACAACCTTCAACGAAAGTATGCTCATTCCCGCATGTCTCCACACAGAAGGCTCTCTAACTGAGAATTGAACAGGACAATGTCTTACTGTGAGGTGACAACACTACTACAGCACCACCACCGCAGTTAGTAAACACAATAAATATTATGTTTGTAATATTTTGTAAACAACGTACAATATCTCAGCAACCACTCAAGTTATACACATACTGTCAGCAGCATTTTATTCATCTAGCTAAGAGCTTTCATATGAACACGAAAAAGTCTCCGGCACAATAAAGGTTATCCTTCTATTGGTAAAGCAGGCAGACCACTCGAGAGATACCAAATACTTTAATCCAGAAAATCACTTCATTAAACAAAAAACAAAGTCCATAACCAGTAGCCTGGATCGATTAAGCGCTTTCGTCTCCTTACAACGGAGACTTCATCAGAATAATTTATGTAACTCAACTGTGCTTTTTATACACTCACCATTTTCATTAATTAACAATCATAAAATTAAACGCTGATCAGCCTTAAAGCCATAGCGCTACATAAAACTAAAAAATATTGTTAGTAGGTAGAGTTCATTTAAAAAACACACATAGTGCAGAGTGTTGATTCCTAACGAAGCACATTAACCATCCTAGGAAAATCAAAAACAAAAACAAATACAAAAACAAAACCAAAAGTATATATAACAGTCACAGGCTGAGTTTTAAAATAAAGTTTACATTAAGGTACAAGTACAAAGTCTCACAATGCATTAACCTGATAAGTCTAAATTCCTATACATTCCTAAGCAAACTCATAAGGGACCTGTAACTAAAATTTCAAATCATCAATTACAGGGAAACCTAAAACTCTTTTAAAAAATACATAAGAAACCTAGTAAATTTATGATAATCAAGTATGAGCCTTAAAAATAAACAGTAACAATTGATGCTTATATATATATATATATTTATTGTTATGCATTCATAACTATGTGCATTATGCATTTTTACATTTATATGCTTAATTAATTAATTGATGGCTCGGTCATTTTGTTGAATATGATGAAATTAATATTGAGTGTAACAGGTTTTATTTTAACTGATTTTTATATAAGCATCAATTGTTACTGTTTATTTTTAAGGCTCATACTTGATTATCATAAATTTACTAGGTTTCCTATGTATTTTTAAAAGAGTTTTAGGTTTCCCTGTAATTGATGATTTGAAATTTTAGTTACAGGTCCCTTATGAGTTTGCTTAGGAATGTATAGGAATTTAGACTTATCAGGTTAATGCATTGTGAGACTTTGTACTTGTACCTTAATGTAAACTTTATTTTAAAACTCAGCTTGTGACTGTTATATATACTTTTGGTTTTGTTTTTCTATTTGTTTTTGTTTTTGATTTTCCTAGGATGGTTAATGTGCTTCGTTAGGAATCAACACTCTACACTATGTGTGTTTTTTAAATGAACTCTACCTACTAACAATACTTTTTAGTTTTATGTAGCGCTATGGCTTTAAGGCTGATCAGCGTTTAATTTTATGATTGTTAATTAATGAAAATGGTGAGTGTATAAAAAGCACAGTTGAGTTACATAAATTATTCTGATGAAGTCTCCGTTGTAAGGAGACGAAAGCGCTTAATCGATCCAGGCTACTGGTTATGGACTTTGTTTTTTGTTTAATGAAGTGATTTTCTGGATTAAAGTATTTGGTATCTCTCGAGTGGTCTGCCTGCTTTACCAATAGAAGGATAACCTTTATTGTGCCGGAGACTTTTTCGTGTGTATCTGTTGGTGCTTTGCTTTTGGTTTACTAGCTTTCATATGAAGCTAAGGAGTTGTTACTTGGTTGTTGAGATATTTAAAAAAATGAAAATTGTATCCATATAATGTAAATTAATATCATAAAAGCAACAGTTAATATCTGATCTGAGATATCTCTTTACATGCACTAAACACCTATTAATGCAGTTGAGTTTGCTATTGTGTAAGCTTTAAGATGAAATCTTTTAAAACCTTGTACATAGCATGGTTTTGGAATTATTGATGCAAATATGAACAAGCAATATTTAATACCTAGAAGGGTCAGTAGGAGTTAAGTGCAGATGCACCTGGAGGGGTCACTCAGATATAATGAGTTAAATTACAAGACAGTATCAGCAATTCATGTACATGCTGTGGGAGTAGAACCCACAGCCTTCTGTGTCAAAAGCAAACATGCTACCTGTTGTGTTTCTAACAATGCTTTTCAATACTACAGTACAACAGTGATGCCATTTTCTAAACAAAACAGTTGCAGATTGTAAACAGACTTAACATGAACAGCAGTACACTTCACTTCACTTTAAATTCACAATTTCTTGAAAATGCATTTGAAACTCAATTCCCTGCAAAATGCACCTGAAGCTCACTTCCTTGAAAATGTGCCTGAAGCTCAATTCCTTGAAAAATGTTCTTGAAACTCAGTCCCTTTAAAATGCAGCTTAGTCATTGGGTTAGAGGATTCAGGCTATTGTTTTCTGTAACTAAGGTACAGGGTTTGAGCCTGACCAAATAACTAACCACCTGCTATCCTTAACTAGGGCATTTCACAAACACACCTACCTACCATACCTCTCAACATCTTAGTGTAAGATATCTGGACAAAACCTAAAATAATGGGGGAGGAAATGTCCAAAAATAAAGACAGGTTTTAAATATTGCTCCTATGAACTTAGAATGTTGCTAGTATAAGGATTTGTGTTAGTATGCATTTTTCTAAAGAATATGAAGTCTGCAACTCAAATGTCTGTCATTATATAGTAACTTCACTCCTCTATGATTTTCCAGAAAATCACAAATTTTATGAGGAACAGACCAAAAATATGAGGCAAAAAATCTGGAGAGTCTGCAGTTATCTGGACAGTTGAGAGGTATGCTACCCAGCTACCTCTTATACACACACGCACACACACACAGCCACACCCTACCTATCTACTTCTTACAAACACACACACACACACACACACACACACACACACACACACACACACACACACACACACACACACACACACACAGACACCTACCAATCTACCTCTTGCACACACACACACACACACACACACACACACACACACACACGTGTGTGCGCATGAGTGTACACATATACACACACACACACACACGCACACACACACCTACCTCTTACTTGTCCATCCGTGGTCCGCAGTCTAAAACATCTTCTTGTATTCAAATTATGTGCATGCTCGCCCCCCCCCCCCACACACACACACCTCTTACATCATCTTGCAATCAAATTCCATGTTCGTGGAAAATGAAGACGTAAACAGGTCACACATATGCAACAAGTATATGTGTGAAAAGACACAAAGGGCATTCTTAAAGATGAACTCCCTTAAAAATATGTAATTTTTTTTTAAATTAAAAAAATTAATCCCCCTGCCAGCAGACCCCCTCCCAACCAGTGGGCCAAAGGCGACTGCCTTGATCACCTAGTGCTGGATCCAGCTTTGGTAGTCCACCCACAAAATATAGATTTCTAATAACAGACTTTTTTTTTTTTTTTACAAAGTACTTGAGCATATTGCTGCTAGGAATTATTTGACTGTTTGATTTACAAGACAACACAGTTAATATGTAAAGTGGCCACAGTAATGTTATTTCACAAACTGGTTTCAGACACTATACATTCCCCCCCTTACCACTAGTGATCACTTTACTGTGAGTAGTTCACATCTACTGTCATCCACAGAATGCCTCCAAATAGATACCCACTTTTTGCAAACACTCGCAGTTTGTAATAACCAAAAAAAAAGAAATAATGTCAGCAAGTTACATATGATTATTGTACTATAACATATAAAATGAAAGCAAATATTATTTATTTTCAGGAAGCAGTAATGTGATTGTAAGTACATCAAAATATACTAGTTATGTAAATATGCTACAGGGACAGTTTGCCTGCCTAAAACATGCAAAATGCACATATTTGTTGTGAAATAAAAGCCAATAAAATAGCCTCCAAGTGGCTGTAAGATTACTGGTGGTACATAGCAATAAAATACTATAATTGTGTAATAGTATGATATATTACAGCAAATTTCTCAGAATAAGTACATCTCACATTTAAAATAAAGTTCATGGGTGACACCAGGTGTAAAGAGAACTGTAGAAGCTTATGTTCACATAATGCGCATTGCTGCATGGAAGTCTAACTAGGGGCTCATAATTCCAGTAGCAGATACTTGTTATTTTTGCACTGATTGCTGATATTACCATTTTATAAAAATATTTATATCTTCTTTTTCTTTCAGCTGCTTCTGTTGGGGGTTGCCACAGCAGATTACCTGTGTCTATTTCTTCCTGTCCTATGCATCTTGCTCTATCACACAAACCACCTGCATGTCCTCTCTCACCACATCCATAAGCCATATCTTAGGCCTTCCTCTTTTCCTCTTACCTGGCTTGCTCCATCCTTTTCCCAAAATACCCAGCTTTCCACCTCAGCACATGTCCAAATCAACACAATCTTGCCTCTCTGGCTTTGTCTCCAAACTGTGCAACCTAAGATGACCCTATATACTCATTTCTAATTCTGTCCATCCTCATCACACACAGTGCAAAATTTAACATCTTTAACTCTGCAACCATCAGCTCTGACTCCTGTCTTTTCATCAGTGCCACCATCTCCAACTTATATAACATAGCTGGTCTCACTACCATCTTGTAGACCTTCCCTTTCACTCTTACTGGAAGCCTTCTGTCACAAATCACTCCTGACACTCTTCTCCACTATAATCTGCCTGCATTCTCTTCTTCACCTCTCTTCCACACTCCAAGTATTTAAACTCACCCACCTTTGCCGACTCTACCCCTGCATCCTCACCATTCCTCTATCCTCCCTCTCATGCACACACACATATTCTGTCGTAGTCCTGCTGACCTTCATTCCTCTCCTCTCTAGAGCATATCTCCACCTCTCAAGGGTCTCCTCAACCTGTTTCCTACTCTCACTACAGATCACAATGCCATCTGCAAACATCATAGTCCACAAGGACTCCTGTCTGATAACGTCTGTCAACCTGTCCATCACCATTGCAAATAAGAAAGGGATCAGAGCTGATCCTTGATGTAATCCCACCTCCACATTGAATGCATCCATCACTCCCACTGCAGACCTCACCACTGTCACACTACCCTCGTACATATCCTGTAACACTCTTACATACTTCTCTGCCACACCTGACTTCCTCATACAATACCATAACTCCTCTCTAGACACCCTGACATATGCTTTCTCTAAGTCCACAAAGACACAATGCAACTCCTTCCGACCTTCTCTATACTTCTCCATCAATGCCCTGAGAGCAAACATGACATCTGTAGTGCTCTTTCCCAGCATGAAACCATACTGCTGCTCACTAATCATCACCTCCTTTCTTAACCTAGCTTCTACAACTCTTTCCCATAACTTCACTCTATTTATGTAATACTGATAAACCCACTTCATATCTGACAGTCAGTGCTTCACTTTAAATTTCAGTGACTTATTATTAAGCATGCAAATCCATACATCACAAACAACTATTCTGTCTAGCCTTAATCTCCAGATTGATTTAATATTATTTGTTAAATAAAAACATTTATGTATTTATTTTTAGTTTACAGTTTGTTTACCAGAGAGTCCATTGGGCCAGGAAGAGCCCATTTTCAATGGAGTCCTGGGGAGAAAAGCTCCATAAACAACAATATAATATTGAAGACAATGCATTTACATTTATGTAATACAATTGAAGAATGATGGTATTATACAACATGACAAAAAAATCCACAAACTGCAGTGAAAATACAGTCAAAAAAGCAAAAGGTAAAATTACACACACACACACACGCACATACACACACACACACACACACACACACACACACACACACACACACACACACACACACACACGCACATAAATAAGTCGATTAAAATAAGAAAAGTCCATTGGTGCATATTTCTGTTAATTTGTTACAATGTGAAATAACACAGGGCTGACATTACAGTTTTACATGAAATCTTAGCAGAGTTAAAGTAGGATAGGGGGATAAGAGGAGTTAATTGTTGAATTTAAGAAGGGTGGGATAATAAGAAATAAAAAGTACAAGAGTAGGAATAAATGAGAAACACGAAGATGGTAGTAATCAGAGACGCACAGTATTATGTAGAGAAGAGAGAAGTAAAGGAGTGTGAGAAACCACACAACTCAACTATTTACTGTGGTAATCTGAGAAATAGAATGAACTACAGACCATATCACTTTACCATTCCTTTAGAGAATGGGCAGCCCATACATCGGCGCCCTAATTGGAGGACGAATGCTCTTCAGCACAGTGTTAATGTACAGGTAATGCCCACTGAAAATTAAATCTGCCACTACACAGCACCATATTAAGATGGTGTAAAGCTTGAATGGTAAGAAAGCTAGCGGTTGCCATTATTTTACGCTCTCTAAGCTGTGCTTTTGCTGCGTAGCAAGCATAAAATTAAAATAAATAGAGATTGGTAAAAAAAAGTAGGTGTGTGTGTGTGTGTGTGTGTGTGTGTGTGTGTGTGTGTGTGTGTGTGTGTGTGCGTGTGTGTGTGACTGTATGCATGCAAGAAAGTGAGAGTGACATTGATCAAGCCATTATTTTATAGTCGCTAAACATTAAAAGATACATTTAAAAAAGAAAGACAAGTTTGTGTGTGTGTCTGTGTGTGTGTCTTGTCTGTGTGTGTGTGTGTACGCACACGTGAGACAGGGAGAGTGAGAGTGATCAGCCACTGGCAGCAGCAGTTAAGAGGTATGCATACCTCTCAACCTCTTAGCTCAAGAAATGGATAAAGTCTGTAACAAAGGGGGACCATACCTCTCAAGTTTTACAGAATGTCCTGATTTTTGCCTACTATTTATTGGATTGTTCCTCATAAATTTTGTAGTTTTCTGGCAAATCTTACAGGATTAAAGTCACTAACTGGTGACATATATTTGGGTTTTAGACTTCTTATCCTTTAAAAAAATTATACCAGCACAAATCCTGTTATTCTAACAGCCTTCTAAGTTTATGAGTAGTATTTAAAATTTGTCCCTAATTTTAGACCTTTGTCCCCCCATTATTTTGAAATTTGTCCAGATTTTTTCAGCTTAGAGGTTGAGAGGTATGGGGGGAATAAAGGCTAAAAAATAAGAACAGATTTTAAACATTGCTGATATAAAATTAGAACATTGCCAGAATAAAAGGATTTGTTTTAGCATGCATTTTCTGAAGGAAATACTGTCTGAAACTCAAATGTATGTCATGTCTGTCACTATTAATGACTTCAGTCCTCAATGATTGCCAATAAACCATAAATTTGATGACTAAGGAACCAAAATGAAGTAAATCTTATATTTAAGATGTAAAGTACTTCCTCTAGCACCATGTAAATATACTACAGTGGATCCCCTTCAAAACATTGAATCTCCACAATATCGAATCCAAATTTATCAAAACGAATTTGCCGAATCTGCATTATACCGAACTCCTGGAACAACAAAGACTAACCCCAGGTAAGCAACCACTCCACCACCAGGACAAAACAACAAACAGCAAAACAAGAAAACCCTCCAAGTGAGGGGTCTTCACCCCCCACCATCCCTGATATGGAGGGGGCTTGTCTTCCACACCGCCTAACTAAATATACCAACTCCAAGATCATACCACAGTGGAGAAATGGCAAGATTCACCACTGTGGCCAAGTGGTTCTTTTCCCAGGGTTAGTTTTCATTATTCTGGGAGTTCGATATAATGCAGATTTGGTGACGTTATTTAAATGAATTCAGTTTTGATATTGATGAAATTTGATGTTTTGAAGGGGACCCACTACAGCAAGTTTGAAACATTAGGAAGAGGGACTATTTTACATAAAAAATATAAAATAATAATATAATAATAATATAGTAATAAATAAGTAAAACATAACAATTCCACTGACAGTGCTTTTTTTAAGGTTGGGAGGGTGGCCTAATGATTAAGATGTTTGCCTTACAAACACAAGGTACAGGGTTTGAATTTCACAGGGGATAATTGACTAGGCTTAAAATGGCTCACAAGGGCAGTTAGCTTAGTACTAATCTATGAACCTAATAATGCCCTCCTGGGTATGTGTTACTGTGTAATTAATCCCTTCCTGGGTGTACAGGCCCTCTGCCTGCAGAATTGGCCACAGAACACCCCAGTGTGGATGTTATTTGCAGAGTAACACAGACCCTGTTGGGCATTATTACTTCCATATTACAAATCTTGATAGTTGGACCAGTGACTTCACATCTTGTATTGCAGTCTGTTTTTTTACACAGACCTCTGTCTTAGATGTTTAGTTCTATCTCTATGTCCTCTTCAAGCTTGAATTCTATTACAAAATTCCATCTATTCATTTTTTTGCTATCGATTTTTGTTTTTGATCTATAATCGTTCTCAGTTTCATAATGTTAATCTCTGCAATCATCTTTTTTTACCTCTTTTATTGATGGTTGGTCTTTCTAGTTATGGATTGCTTAGCCAATATCAACGTAATGTATTAATGCGATCCCATGTTTAGTTTATGTTATTTTACACCAATTCAGCAAAAAAAGAGTTCCGTACTGACGTTAAATTATTTTCCAAGTACAAGTCATTTCATTTTTGTACTGAAGCAGGTTTATACATTCCCAAATTATATGCTCTTGGGAACCTCTTTCTGAACCATTGCATCTCCAATGTATGCCTGTTGTCTGTGTAAACATATCTTCAAGCCTCAAACGGGGTATAGAAATATCTATGCAAACACTTCCAGCAAAAATTCTAAATTTTCTCGATTTAGTTGCATATCCAGAAATAAAGTTGTTGTTTGTCTTTCGGCTTTTCCCGGTTAGGGGTCACCACAGCGGAACTCCAGTCTGCTAATGATTGGCAGTAGATTTTCACGAATGCCGAGGTGCCAGCTCGAAGTCCAACCTTCAACTAAGGCACGCCCACTTATGCATGTCTTTCGAATGCCACCCAACGGCGGGGAGGACATGCAGACTCAACACAGAAGGAACTCCCCGCACTTCAGCCGAAAATCGAATGGGAGAACCTCTTGCTGTGAGGCAACAATGCTACCGCTGCACCACCGTGGCTTCTTATGTCCAGGATGTATGTAATCGTTCACCAAGTGCTATTTTTTTCATTGTCTACTGAATTGTCGTCTTAAATCTAATACTGCCTAATATGCCTAACTGTTACCCTTTTCCGATCTGCCATTTCTATTCTGGCATCAGTTATAAAATGTACTGTTTGTGGTTTTACAGATTTGCTATGCAGGCCCACCTACCTTCCTTCAGCTCTAATATTAGACCTTTATAAGCAAGTTAATCTGAGTTCAGTAACACCAAGTTTATATAGCTTCATTCCATTTAATTAAATCATCTCCTTCTATCATCTGCTCCCAAAATCTCATTTCTTAGTTTCTTTCTTTTCCAAAAGCTCATTACATTTTTTTCTGTCTGTCTTAGTACTGTATGTACTATAACCTGTTGGTGTTATTCTATTTTTTCAAACTTTAGCATCCTTTAACATAAAAACTTGTGTAATAATTTTATGTGTATAAGGCTGCACATAATGGTCTTTACATTTCTTCCTAAATAAGTCTTGAGATCTGGTATCCCGAGACCACCCTTTTCCTTTGTCACTATCATTTTTCCCCATTGCAGCCCATTTCAGTTTTCATTAGAAATATGTTTAAGATTTATATATTTTGCAAAACAACTTCAGTTGACATTGGAGTTCTCCTTTTGCTTCACTGTTGTGTGACTTCAGCATAAGTATATTTGTTTGGTTTGTGAAAGTGTACTGAGTACTCTCACATGGGGAGTGCAGGGGGCTTGTCCCCACTGTAAAAAAATATAGCTCCAAGGTCTGTTGAAAGTTGTTTTGGATTTTTTTTTTTTTTATTAATCAGCAGTCGGTGATAGAGTTATCGATCAGTCAACATGATTCCCTTTTTTCTCAGTATACACAAGCACCACTTGCTTTTAGGTTTTTCCATTTAAACATTACTAATGCAATTCTCTTTCGTTAGCATGAGTTTTCTGTTCAGATGCACCACCATATTTCTTTTTCTGCAGGAATTTGAAGTTTTCTGGTAAAAGGCTGTCTCTGTGCATGTAGGCTAGTCTGTTAGCCAGTTTGTTTGTTATTTGTCTGAAAGCCCTGAAGTAACAGATTGTGTATTTTCATAAAATAAATGCACAGAGCTGGAACTGTGTTGAAAGTGTCTTGCTTTGTCTGCTGCTCCGTCACAAAAACATGCTTTTATGATGGCAAGCCCTATGCACCTGCGTTTAAGGTTCATGCATAGCAGGCAGCAGTGCTTAACAGAACTCACAAGTTCAAGGAGTAGTTAAGACCACCGGGTCTTAATGATAACATAAATATCAGTAGTGTCCTTAAGCTGAGAATGGCGCGATTATAGTACCATCCTGGTTGATCTATGCCAGATAATATGTATTATCACTTAGGCAATTTTTACCAACTTGTGGTTTTTTAGTGATGTTCTTCATTCCACATTGCTGCAGTCCTAACTATTGGGGTAGTCCGCTGTCCAGTCGGCCCGAATACCAAAGTATATGGCTGACGTCGGTCAGGGCGCATTAGACTGACGTCAGTACGTCAGGGTACTAATGCGCATGACCGACGTCATATCCTCAGTCTTTTTTGCCGCATGGTCCGATGCAGAAGCAGTTTTGCGAGTGCAGGTTGGCGTTCTGAAATTTTCTGAAGTCGGAGTTTCAGACCGAATCAAAGTTGGCTAAGTACCCCGTTGGGGAACATTTTGGTTTTTCTTGCCTCAGTATTTAACCGGATGTCAGAAAAAGTGAATAACTGTATTTCTTGTGGGAAACAGATACCTCATAGGGATTATCATACCTTGTGTATACCTTGTTTAGGGCCTGAGCACGACGTTGTTGGATGCCGCTCTTGTGCTAGATTTAACAAACGCACTATTAAGAGGCGGTTAGACTGTGCCAGGTTAGTGTTTGGGAAGCGTTGTAATTATAAAATGCCGTCGGATGCTCCGACGCCCGCTTCGTCCAAAAAGCGCAAGGACAAAACAGTGAAGCCTAGGGTTGATGAACCGGCAGTCCTAGACGTCGGTTCTTTAGAAGGCTCAGTGGAGCCAGAGGTTTTGCCAGGAGTTTCTTTGGAGTCTCAGGCAGAGACTTTACTGTTGCAGGATGTGCCTTCTCAGGAGGTAGGCCAGGCTGAGGGGGCTTCTCAGGTAACTGTTCTTCCCTCTCTTCCCAAGGTAGTTAGAGCCTCTCCTTCTGTTTCCAAAACTTCTTTGAGAGGTAGGCCGAGTTTAGCTTCAGTGGGGGCTTCTCCTAGCACTTCAGGTTCTGTGCCTAAGAAACATATGCTTAAAATGGCAGAAGATTTGATTACTCTGATTAGAGGTTCTATGCCCCCTCCTGATAAGAGGCCTAGGGTGGAACCTGAGTTTGAGAGTTTTGAACAGTGTTCAGAGGCTTCTGAGTCTTCTGGAAGACTTGCAGGAGTATCCTCCTTATTCTGATTCTGATGTGGATGATTCCACTCCTACAGCTTCTCCTCCTGAGGATTTCTCATTTTCAGAGACTCTGCATTCCATGAGGGAGCACTTTAAATGGGAAGGCCAAGATTACTCTGATTCTAGGAAAAGGCTTAGGGAATTCTTGTTTTTACCCCAGCATAGGCCCTTAGCTATACCTCCTGTGTTGAATGTGGTAGAAGATGTTTTTGCAGAGGCTTCCCTGAACCCTGATTCCTTGCCTCCTGCTCCTGTTAAACCTGATAGGTACTATAGGGTGCCTGAAGCTCATAAGTTTCTTTTTAAGAGCCCTAGGGCAGACCCTGAGACTATTTCTCAGGGACCTAAAGGTGTTAAGGCCTCTGTTGTTAAAAACCCTGTTCCCACTGATAAAGAGGCAAGGGCTTTGGATAGATGGGGAAAGAAAGTGTATACTTCTTCCACTTTAGCCATGAGGGCGTTGAATTGTCAGTTCCACATGCTAAAATATCAAAATTATCTCCTTTCACAATTGAAATCTAAGGTGGATGCTTTGGCGGAAGGTATTGAGTGTAAAGAGTTGCTGGATTTAGTTCATGTGTCTGAACAAGTGGGTAAGCATTCTTTGCAATGTGGTTTTGATGCTGTACAGGCCTCCTCGAGGGTGGCTGCCACTAGTTCTGTTCTTCGCAGGCATGCCTGGTTGAGAGATCAGAATTTAGCTGAGCATGTTAAGACAAGGATTTTGGATGCTCCTTTACAGTCTGATGTGTTGTTTGGTTCGCCTGTGGAAGCAGTTTTAAAGAAAATGGAAGACAAAGCTAAGTCTATGCAAACTGTTAAAGATTTTTTGCAGGTGCAGCCACCGAAGTTTAGTAGAAATTGGCCTACTAAGGGATGGACATATCCTGCTTATGATTCCCAGTCTAGGGGTAGGTCTAGACGTAGTAGGGGCAGAGCTCAAGGTTCTTTTAGGCCTAGAACAGGGAGTTCACCTGCTCAGACTTCTGGTGAGGGCAGGGGTCAGTCCTTTCGTAAACAGACCCAATGACCTGCCTTTTCAGCTGCCAGTAGATTCTCGTCTGGCAGCTCCTTTGGGAGGAAGACTGTCTCTTTTCAAAGAAAATTGGGATTTAATTACTCAAGACAGATGGGTGTTGGATATCATTCACCACGGTTACAGGTTTTATTTCCATACATTGCCCCCTTTCAAAGGCATGCCAGACGTTCCTCCTCCACAAAGGAAAGAGGCTCACAAGCAAATTTCTCAGTTACTCCAGATAGGGGCCATTCAGCCAGTCCCTGTATCAGAAAGGGGCCTAGGATTTTATTCTCGCCTGTTCCTAGTACCAAAGAAGGGGAACACGTGGAGACCAATTTTGGATTTATCTATCCTCAACACTTATCTGGACATTCCCAAGTTCAAGATGTTGACGTTACAACAGCTTTTACCTCTGCTGGGCAAAGATCACTGGATGGTAACTTTAGATCTCAAGGAAGCTTACCTTCATGTGCCTATAAGACTAAGTTGCAGGAAGTATCTGCGTTTCGAGCTGGAAATTCTCATTATCAGTTCTCTGCATTGCCCTTTGGCTTATCTACTGCCCAGAGTATTCACAAAGGTTCTGGCTCCAGTGATAGCTTACTTCAGGCTAAAAGGAATTCAAATCTATCCTTACTTGGACGACTGCCTGATTCTGGCTCAAGAAAAGGAAGACCTTCTACAGCATCTGGAATATGTTATAGCAGTGCTAAGATGCCTAGGGTATTCTGTGAACGAAATAAAGTCCAGTCTAGTACCCTCTCAAGACATGTGCTTTCTGGGTGTGAGACTGAATACAGCAGCCCAGATGGCCTTTTTAACCCCGGACAAACAAAAGAGTCTATCACTTTACTTCCATCAACTATCTCATCAGTCCGTGCTGACTGCAAGGACAGTCCTTCAAGCATTAGGGTTCATGGCATCTTGTATTCTGGTGCTTCCCAATGCCAAACTGCATATGAGGAAGCTACAAGGGTATCTCAAAATGTATGGACACAGCACTGCCAGGATTTGGACACTGTCATTCAAATAATACCTTGCCTTCAAAAAGAATTTTTGTGGTGGGCTCAGGAATGTCACCTAAACAAGGGACTCTCTGTGACCCGGCCAGAGGCGAGTCAGATTTTAACGACAGATGCCTCGGACATTGCTTGGGGAGCTCATCTAAATGGAAAGTGGATACAAGACAAGTGGCCTGCCAGACTACAGCATCTACATATCAACATGAAGGAGATGTTAGCAGTCCAGTTTGCATTAATGGCTTTCAAGGAGTTACTTCTTCCAGGGCAGGTGTTGATTCTAACAGACAACACAACTGTCATGTGGTACATCAACAAACAAGGGGGAACACATTCTTACCCATTATGCAGGCAAGCAATGATTTTATGGGAGACTGCGCTCAGCTTGCAACTGACTCTTCAGGCAAGGTTTCTGCCGGGAGCACAGAACTCCTTAGCAGATGTGTTAAGCAGACAAATCATGGATCCCCACGAGTGGAAACTGGATCTTCATGTATTTCAGAAATTGACAGTGTCATGGGAACTCCAGACATAGATCTGTTCGCTTCTCCACTAAACCACCAGCTGCCAAAGTTTTGCACAAAGGGGTTTCATCACACAGCTTGGAAAGTGGATGCTCTGTCTTTCAGTTGGAAAAATCTTCATGTGTATGCCTTTCCACCTCTGCCTCTTCTTCCAAAGGTGCTCTTAAAGGTCAGACAAGACAAGCCAAGGATGATTTTAATAGCTCCAGATTGGCCTCGGCAACACTGGTACCCACTACTAAGGAGTCTGGTACGGAAGCCTCCATGGCCTTTACCTTTGATTCCACATCTGTTATCTCAGAAGGACGGTCGTCTGCTCAATGTCAAGCTTCACTCTCTTCATCTAACAGCCTGGCATATTCTGTGTTGAAACACAGCAGGTCTCAACTTCCTCAACAAGTTTTAAATGTGATTATGGAAGCTAGAAGACCTAGTACAAGGAAAGTGTACGCAGAAAAATGGAAGAGATTTTTGTTTTGGAGTACAGCAAAGAATTTGGAGATTTCTGAGCCTAATTTGAGTGTGGCTCTTCAATATCTTACTGAGTTATTGGACAAAGGTTTGTCCTTCTCTTCCATTAAGATTCATGCTGCAGCAATTTCAGCTCACTATGATTGTGACCCACCATTGTTTTCGCATCCTTTGTTCAAGCAGTTTCTTAGAGGGGCAAAGAATATAAGACCCCCGTAGAGCTCCTACTCCTGCTTGGGATCTCAATTTTGTGTTGGAAAAACTTACTCTACAACCTTTTGAGCCTGCGGCTACTGCTGAATTGAAATACTTGTCATGGAAGACTGCTTTTCTGTTGGCTATTACTTCTGCAAGAAGGGTGTCTGAGTTGCAGGCCCTTATGGCAGTAGAGCCCTTTTTGATTTTCCATAAGGATAGGGTATCATTACGTACTAATTCTTCCTTTATGCCTAAAGTGGTTTCTAGTGTGGCTTTAAACCAAACTATTCATTTGCCTACTTTTTATGCAGACCCCCAAAATAAAGGGGAAAAGATTTTGCACACTTTAGATGTACACAGGCAATTGCGTTATTATTTAAGCAGGACTAAGGATTTTAGGCAGTCTCAGCAGTTGTTTGTTTCTTTTGCTTTGAGTTCGCAGGGCAAGCCTGTGTCAAAACAAACTATTTCTAGGTGGATTGGGTTGTGCATTGCTTTTTGTTATTCCCATCATGGCAAGGAGATTCCAGCTGGGATTAGGCCTCATTCCACTAGGGCTACTGCCACTTCAACAGCATTCCTAAGGGGGGTGGCAACTAAGGATATTTTGGAGGCAGCTACTTGGAGTTCAGTGCATACTTTCTCTAAGCATTATCACCTTCCTCTCTACTCTAAGTCTAGGGCTGGTTTTGCCACAGCTATTTTGCAAGGCATGTTGTCAGCTCCTACTTCTTTATGATTTGCCAGCCTCCCTTACCTCTGCTTTGGGATTCTACCCAATAGTTAGGACTGCAGCAATGTGGAATGAAGAACATAGTACAGTTTTGTACCTACCATAAATGTAGATGTTCGAGGATCCACATTGCTGCAGTCCAATTTACCCTCCCTCCTTCCCTCTGTGTTTAGGGGTGGTTGTGTAGGTGAGGTTATATGCTGATAATTTTGTATATATTGTACATATTTTTGGTGCAGGTATATTGGGCCTTGTCTTTTTAGGGTCTTCTGACATCTGGGGCAAGAAAAGACTGAGGATATGACGTCGGTCATGCGCATTAGTACCCTGACGTACTGACGTCAGTCTAATGCGCCCTGACCGACGTCAGCCATATACTTTGGTATTCGGGCCGACTGGACAGCGGACTACCCCAATAGTTAGGACTGCAGCAATGTGGATCCTCGAACATCTACATTTATGGTAGGTACAAAACTGTACTTTTATTATCATTATTACTTTTCACATGTTTTTGGTTATTAATTACTTATATATATATATATATATATATTGTATTATTCTTTATATATATTTTTTTATATTAGCTATTACATATTTGAACAATTTAATATTTTGAAAGATTCAAAGGTGAAACATTTTCATAATTCTATTTGTTTAATTAATTATTTTAATTTTATGAGTAAAAATATTTTTAAATACATTGTCTGTCTTTTTTATAGTCATCTTCGCAGATGCATTTAAACACATCTGATTGTTTAATACTGTATATATATATATATTTTTTAACAGCCTTTTCATAAACAGCCACATTTTTCATATTTTAATTTTTTAGGACTTGCAACTTTGTTATTAATTTTGAATAACAAGGTTTAAGACTGGTAATGTAATCGAGTTAATTATGTTAATTTTAGCACGTGGGTTTATGGTACCTATTTATGCAGGTTCATTATTCCACATTGTTAACTTGATAAAGCTCGGTATCAACCGAGCGAAAGCGCTTGCCTCACGTTTGTGTTGTTTCTAAATAAAGGATTTATCTTTCTGCCAGCTTTGCTTCCTGGCTGTGGATTTACAGTTTTTTGGTCTTGTTCTACACTTTGGTTTTCAAGGAGTAGCTAACTGCTGTACAAAAAGCAACCCAATGACATGTTTATAAGTGAAGGTTCATGCAGTCTTGATACCGCTGTCCATTCTGTCCCACAGAGAGGTGGTAGCAGGTTGGTTTTCATTAAAGCTTCCCACCCTGTTGTATCGAATTATGGTAGACAGGTAGACATTAGACCCAACAGCTGTCAGGCTCTTCATAGACTGAGGAGAGAAAAAGTGGTGTTTGATGATTTTATAATTCTGGCCTGTTCAAATTAGTAAAGTGAAGTACACATTGGAGCCACTGATCTGATCAAGAAAATATCCAATCAGCTAAGCAAAAAGCAGAGATCAATGAATCAATGAATCTGCTCCATTTTCTTGCTAGTTTTCAGAAAGCTCACAGACATATCACTTGTCCTAAATTTCATCAGTTTGAGTGAATCTGAGCTTTGCAAAAGTATGCCTGCTGTGTGCTGTCTGATTCCACTGCTAACAGAATGTTCTCACTTGACGTGGAGGATGCATACCTATATACATATCATTTCAAGATTTGTTTGCCAGCTGTGGAAAAAGGGATGCACTCAATGGGCATGCAGCATACATACCTCTCTATCGGGATATGAAGATGTGATGTGAAATCCTGGTGATTTAAACTGTGCAGCCATTGGTACCAGTTCCAAACACCATGTTCTGTCCATGCTTCGACCAAAAGAGTCAGCATAAAGTCCTTAGCAATGGAGCAGCTTTATTTTTTTCACAGCCATAGTGCACAAGGCTTTTGATCATGTGAGAAAAGTGCTGTACATCATATTCCCAGGTACTTTATATCATATTCCCAAGTACTTTATATCATATTCCTAGGTACTTTATATCACATTCCCAGGTACTTTACATCATATTCCTAGGTACTTTATATCACATTCCCAGAATTACAAGCAGCCCAGTTAGTAGTGATGTCACTTTGGCTTTATCTTGCAGTGTCGTGTTAGGGTTGTTACAGAAGGTACAACCACTGTTTGATGTCAACAAATATGGCAGAGAGAGATTTTTCCCTCTCTGTCAAGAAGTCTGAAGAATGTGAAACTGTGTCTAAAAAGGAATAGACAGATTATTACAGTATACATTCTTGAAGGCTGCAGTGTTTAGGCGTACTTCCTGTATGTGAAGTGGTGTCAGACAGGCAACTGGTTTCTCAAATGTTGCTGACAGAAGTCTTCTCCATTGGACCGCAGTCTGGGATATATTTGGCTCATCCACTAACAGACTTCTCTGTTTTTTGCTCCATTGTTTCTATAGATGAAGAGTTTGGCTCCTGTTAACAAGCTCACAACATTCTGACCAGCATTTTAATATGCATTCCATGCACTGTTTCCATTTCTAGAGTCTGTTGCTAAAAGTAAAGCAAAACAAAACTAATGAGAGGAAATACTGACCACACGTCTTTGTTTAAGACGAAGATGATGCCCATATTTGGAAGCTATTTCCAGGGAAAGTCCTTTACTGTTTTCAGTACATAGGTTCATAGGTGTATACTAGGCTAATGGCCCTGCAGCCTTTACAAACCTACCCCATAGGATTACCCTGACATCATGCCACCCGACCTTAGTTCCCAGTGCCTCTGTCGAGTAGAGCCACTGGAGTGATCCCCGGGGTGAATTTTCCATTTCCCACCCACTCATCAAGGTTTCTCTTGAAGAGGATCAGTAAGGTGCCCTGTTTGACATGCATGGGAAGTCTGTTCCATAGTAAGGGCAGTCTCTGGGTTATGAACTTGTCCCTCCAGCATGTTCTGTTGATTGTGGTAATGAGGTTGAGGTCACTGGAGTGTGTGGTGTGAAGGGATTGGGATTTCTTTAGATGTAGCATTTCTAACCAAGCTGGATCAGACATGGCTTTGTATGTTGAGCAGAGATCGCCTCTTAGTAGGCGATGTGAGACAGAGAATAGTTGGAGTTTTTTGAGTCTGTCCATACAAGTGAGGTGCCAGTTCACTCTGTAGTTCATGTAGAACACAGTCAGAGATATTGTCAGGTCCCATGGAAGCTGTATTCTTGGCCTTGGACAGTGCTGTTTTAACCTGTGCAGCAGTAATACTGGGTGTCTGGCAATCTACTGGTATTGTGATTGGTCTTTTGGGTGGGTGGGTGGGTGGGGGGTAAAGTTGACACTGAATCTGTCAGCCAGTATATTGGCAGTATCTGTCAGCTCGGTATAGGAGGTACCATTATGCAGTAGCTCAGAGCAAATCTGGATATTACCATGGAGATTCTTTACATAACTATAGAAGGCCTTATAGTTGTCTTTACTATCTGCTACAATTCTGTTTTCATAGCTAGCTTTAGAGGAATTGATGAGGGATCTCAACTTTTTGTTGAGGCTGATAAGGGAGTTTTTCCAGTATTTGGCTTCACCTTATTCTGCATGAGTTTCCTGCTTCTGTTGTAGAGTTTGTTTATGGCACGGGACCACTAGATTGGCTTCCTTTTTTTGGAGGAAAGTGTCTTGGTTCTATTGGGTATGGTGAGATACATGCATTTGTGTACATGTTTGTACAGTGCATTTGGTGTATGATTCAGAGGTCATGCAACTATTCTCCATTTGCATGGTTGCCATGAAGTTAGCCACCTCTATTTTTAGGAGCCCAGAGTTAGCTTTGGAGACATTTTTCATGGTGGTTACCTTTGCCGGGGGGGTGGGGGGTGGGGGGGGTGGATTTCCAGGGTGATTAGTTTGTGGTCAGATCTAACCAGGGAGGAGTTGACTATTGGTGTAGAGGTCATCTATGTTAGTAATGACCAAGTCAAAGATGTTGCTACCTCTGATGGGGGTAAGAACGAGCTGGTCCAGGTCATTGGAATTAATGAATTCCAGGAAATGTTGGGCAAGTGTATTGGTACATGAGTAGTTTTCCCAGTTAATGGAGGGGTAGTTGAAGTCGTCCAGTATGAGAGTGTTAGGCTGGACCCTCATATTCTCCAATGTGCTTAGGAACGTGGAGTGTGAATCTTGGGACATTGTTGGGGACCTATAGCAGGCTAGAACCTGAATCACTGTCATACCAAATGTTAGCTGCACCTGAAGTGTCTCTGATGCATTATGTTGGGCTACCAGTCTGGAGGTGTGTGCATCCTTTATGAATATGGAAACACCACCACCTTTGGAACTTCGGTCCAAGTTCTGGGGCCAAAAAGGTGTGGAATGAGTTTTAGCCTGGTAGTGCAGGGGTGCTTTCTGCTGCCCTGAACCAGGTCTCTGTTGCAGCAGAAATGTCGATGTTCTCCATTTTAAGGAGTGCTTTGAGTGAGTGCATTTTCAGATTTAGACTGCTAGCGTTGAGCAGCATGACTCCCAGGTTGCATTTGTTTGTAGCTGTTACAGTGGTAATTTGGTCTTTGGAACACCACTTAAAAAAGGCACTACAAGGGTGGCAAGAGCCTTGGCCAGTATCTGGAAGCCCAGGGGTGATAGATGCAGGCCATCTCTGGCAAAGCATCAAGGTCTGTTAATCAGCATAGCACCCCTGGTCACTAACGTTCAGCACAAGGTTTGCACAATGAATTGTTACTGAGTTTCACCAAGCCAAATTGCACAAATTTTGCAGTAAACTAAGTCTAATAATGTGCCTTTTTGTGCAGCTGAATATATTAAGTTAAGAGAATTAAAACACTTCATAAAGATTCATAACATCTTCATACCTTGGTAAAGGTGGAGGTGCTAAGATGTTTTAACAAGAGTGGGTGGACTTCTTTGTGAATATGTTAAAAATACTGTGGCATATTACGCAGATCAAATAGCGCAGAGCATTTGTTTTCAGACTGACACAGTGAATCTCTTCACATCTCAAAAAATGACTTTGGGCTCCACTTGTGAAAAAATAAAGTCACATTCTATGCAATGCCTGAAGAGTAATGTATATTTCTGAAGTGTAATTAGCCATGATTTGGTTATTTATAGAAAAAGAACTGCTAGTCAAACAAATGAAACCAAGATTTGGCTCAACATGTTAGTCTTTCTTCACATATTGGTAAACCAAATACATAAATACATTAGTTGTCATCCTTTTTTGTATTTATCCTGATATCATCACAGAAAGAGTACACAGAAGTCAAATTGTTTAAATACATTTTGGGACCTACCTTGAAAAAGACTGAGGGCTCCCCAAAGTACTGATTTCAACTTTTATTGTTTGTTTGTTTATTAAACTGGGTAGGTAAACTGGTAAAGACCATTTCCAGTTACAATCCAAGCCACATGGCAAAGACAGTTACCAATGTAGACTACGGGAGAGGAAAGAAATTGATATTAGCACATTTGTCACCATTGCACTGAACAAATTATGTATTCGTATAAAACATAGTAATATTAGCACATTTAGAGTCTGAGTAGGAAATATTTACCATAGTTATAGTGTATGCAAGTTAGACAGCAATGCTATATGAAGGGATCATATGCAGCTGCTATTTGACTAGAATAATTTATACGTCTTTATAATGCTGGTGTGATGGGAATGGTTAATCATGTTCTTTGAAGCAGGAACATTTATATTTTTCCTTTAGATGGTCTGTCAGCTGTCTTCTGAAAATGTTGTAACTGATTGTTTTTCATGACACTTTGGTCCAGGATGTTGGTGGCATTTTTGTCAACGCTCTTTCCCCTCTTATTAGGTCATAATATAGTGTGTCTTCTTGATTTCACAGGGCATAGGGAGCACTTTTATTTTTTTATTTTCTAGGACAGAAGTAAGTGAGCTACATGTGTCTTACTGTTAGTGGTGATCTATAGTAGGCTTTGTTTAATGTCACACAAGGATGCACTTGGTGTCCTGCAGAAATGCTGGTACACTGCTTGTATCTGTGACCATGATACAAGTAACTGGGGTTCGAGTAGCAGACCTTCCACCTAAGGATGAGTTTTGGGAAGGCTTTGAGTGTAAAGGGTGTGAGCTTTCCTTCCACAGAAGGTTCCTGTGATACAGGCCAGTAAGCTACCCTTTGTGCACCATTTTTAGACTGAGCACAGTACTGAGTGCACGGAAGCTCAGATGAGCTCATTTCTGCATCTTTTTCATTTCAGAAACATGAAAATAACTTAGTAGCAGCATTAATAATAAAAGTCCTTGCCAGGTCCAGATTACAGCTAAGTGATGTCTTGGTTTTGCAGCTCCCCACCTGGCAAAAAATGTAGTGGATGGAATGTCACCCAACCTGAAAGAATATTGTCCTGCTAGGTGATGCGGGGGTAATACAGAAATGAACCAAAGGAGTGCCAATAAGGTGGAAATGGTCGCAGATGTAAAATAAATAAATAAAATAAATAAATAAATAAATAAAGTATGGAAAGGGGTGTCTTTGAAACAGCTTTCAATACTTGGTATCCTTTATTAGAAACTCTTTCTTGGAAGACATCTGTGTTTCTGTGGCAAAAGATTTGGTCTATACTTTAATGAAGAATTACAAGCCAAATCATGCTCCTAAGGCTTCTATAGTTGGCATTGTGTTATGAGATATTTTGACCTAGGATGGGAGTGGAGAAAATTATTGCTATTTTCTCTTCTTATGCTGACCTACTACAGGAGGCCATTCAGATGTACGAAGAGTTATCTAAGATACTGTCTATATTGCTGGATCTTTCTGGATGTCTCTTGCAGCAAAACCACAGTTTTTCTTCCCACTTGCCCTTGATGTCTTTAAGGAGTCTAGCCAGTGTGGTTGGCCCAGCAAAGCTTTAGAAATGTATGTGATATTACTGTAGTTAAAGGAGGTAAAACTGCAGACCACGCTCGAAGAAAGGTAAAGTCTTATATAGCGTTGGAGTTGTTGATAAGAAAAAAAAGAGAAAAAAACACTTGGGTGAGGAGTTTATTTCAGATGAAAAAAAAAAAAGACATGACAAACATCTCAAAGTGCTGGACATTTTATTCTATGTCAAAATGGCTGTGATAACACTGGTAGGTGATGCCTGTTGGGACTGCAGATGGTCAGATACTGGTTAACGGCATCTGCTGTGTGAGCAAGTCCCATTCTATACATCTGCTGCCCTTATGGATCCAAAATTATGCTAAGAACTTCATTTAACTTTATAAAGTTTTGCTATGTTTTCTTCCTCAGCCCTTTACTTAGATAATACTTTGTTTGCTACTTTTGTCTTGCCATTTTATTTTAATTACACCCATATTGTAGGATTGTGTTACTGAGATTTTTGTTCTTTAAAAATTTGTAGTACATGGAGTGCTGTGATTATGCACAAAAACAAATAATATCCTGGTTATGTGCTACTGTAGAGTGAGACCCAACTGTAACACTGCTACTATGATTCAGTATCATGGAAGGAATGTTCCTTCACTCTCAGCTCTCCCTCAATATCTTTTCCTCATCCGACCATAACACTGTATCATGGAAGGAGTGTTCCTTCACTCTCATCTCTCCCTCAATATCTTTTCCTCATCCGACCATAACACTGTATCATGGAAGGAGTGTTCCTTCACTCTCAGCTCTCCCTCAATATCTTTTCCTCATCCGACCATAACACTGTATCATGGAAGGAATGTTCCTTCACTCTCACCTCTCCCTCAATATCTTTTTCTCATCCGACCATAACACTGTATCATGGAAGGAATGTTCCTTCACTCTCAGCTCTCCCTCAATATCTTTTCCTCATCCGACCATAACACTGTATCATGGAAGGAGTGTTCCTTCACTCTCAGCTCTCCCTCAATATCTTTTCCTCATACATATGTGGAAGTTTACAGATGCCAGTCTGTAAGTAGCTCATTTTAATTAAGGCAGTAGTTAAAAACTGATCCTGACTTTTTTCCTTAGTTGCTGTCTATGTGCAGCACTTGCTAAGTGCTTTATTGGCTTCCAGAGCTGGAAAAACACTTTAGCTTTTTTTTTGTAACAGGTGGTACATGGAGTAGAAAAATCCATGTACCACAATTACCTGTTCTAAAGAATTAAATCATGCCTGTGATATAAATAGAACCTGAGAGATAGGTATGTATCCCAGGGACTACCCCGTCTATGGAACAGGCTCCCCATCCATGTGAAGCAGAGATCCTCCCTAACCCAATTCATGTACAACTTGGACAATTGGATGGGAAACTGGAAATTCATCCCTGGTTTGGCACCTATGTCTCTGATGGACAGAGGTAACCTATAAATGGTTCATCTCCCAGGCCCATACTTGTACTTGTCAAGGGTATCAGAACTTGTCAGAGATTTGGGATGCATGGCTAGGCTTAAAACGGCCCTTGTGGTCATTAGAATAGTAAACACCTATGAACCTCTGAACAAAGAGTTATGATCAGATCTCACCAATCATAATCTGTTTCATGTGCTCTTGAGAGGGATGTTAAGATTCACCTCTCGATTGAATATCTCAGCATCCATATTTCGAACACATAATAACATGGTCACACTCTGAGACTGGATCATAGCCTGTATATTATACATTACCTGAGACAGATGTGTTATGTATGGAAATTTATTAGTAAAACTGTATTTGCTGTACTCTACAAATTACTCCAAATATTCTTTAGTGTTTTAATAGCTAGACTTTCGCAGCAGCACAGTGAAACTGATGCATATGAGCAGCCAACAAATGTTACCTCTGCGAATAATATTACGAGTGTGCCATATGATAAATTAAACAATTTTTATGTAAAAAAGGACTTTTAGTGATTTGTGCACTATAGTTGATGTCAATAGCTTAGCAGATAGCATACTCACCTTTGGCTGAAGGCTGTGGGTTCTATTCTCACACTAGCTGTTTGGATTACTTTTGCATTGCTGACACTGCAGTGCAGCATGTGGGGGGGGGGGGGGGACTGCACTCTTGAATGTGCCTTCCTTCAGATGAGATGTTAAACCAAGGTATCATGTGCTAGGGCTAGTGGTAGCTCAGGTGGATCCCATGGTATATATCAAAACAAGAATAGGGAATGTTTCCTAGAACCCTGGTCCAATTTCCTTAGTCAGTATGAATAACACTTCAGGTCTCCTGTGAAAAAAGGACACAGGTCTAGTGGGACTAATCTGGTCAACAAACAGTAAATAAAGAATAATAATAGGAAGTGTGCCATTTTGTGAAAACTGTCTTATTTAGATCATAACCTGACAATAAGAACTTACCAATCAATGTATTTTTTTATTTTTATTGTTTCTATGCTGACTAGATTACTCCCATAAGGCCAACAGTCTCTTTTCAGGGGAGACCTGAAGTGGTCTTCATACTGGCTAAGGGAAATTTGGCAACAGCACCAGGGAACTTCCTCTGCTCTTTTTTGACTGACAAGTCCCGTGGGATCTTTTACATCATCTTGAGCTAACCACCTCATGCAGATGGGACGTCTGTTTAATATCTCATCTGAATGATACCTTGGCAACAGGTTTAACATCTCATCTGTAGGATTATTTCAGATAGAGCAGTCCTGATCATTTGGTGGCTTCATCACTCCTCCCTCACCCCTTTCTTTAATTTAACATCTCCAAGAATACACAACTTTACAGAAGAGTTTAGTCTTCCTACTGAGGCTTTGTGACCTCGTCATTGTAATACAGACATAGAAGGAATGCAGTGTCCATGCCCACTCTCACAAAATTAATGTCAGGCTGCTTTATTTCAGCATATTTTCTGATTTGGTAAAATGCCAGTTCATCAAGTTATTTTCTACAAGTTGTGATCCATGGAGAAGTGATTTGGTAACTTGCCACATGTTCCCAGAAAAAGTGTCTATGTCTGGACAGGTAGACAATAAGAAGTTAATATACCTGTAGCCTTGGTTGGTGATAAACTCTCAAATTGCATCTTTGTGGTCTTTTGTAACTTTATATAACAATTTGCTAGTTATATATGCAGTTCAGTCTCTCTCTTTCACTCTCCCTGTCTCTGTACATGTATATGTAATTGATGTCAGCTAAAACCCTGCATAATAAAGTACTGCATTCTTCTTAGCCTGACAGCCATACATGGCCTTACTCATATATTTACATTCTGTTTCACAAAACAAAACGTGCGATACCCCCAAGAGGCAAAGAGATCATAAGAAATAATTTGTAGACTATTGGAAAATAGAAATATTTATATTAGGGCGGCCGCAGTGGTGCAGCAGTTAGCGTTGCCACCTCACATCAAAAGATTCTCTGGTTCGATCCTCAGCTGGGGTGCCTTCTGTGCGGAGTCTGCATGTCCTCCCTGTGGTTGCGTGGGTTTCCTCCCACATCCCAAAGACATGCTGTAGGTCATTTGGACACTCTAAATTGGCCCTAGTACTGTGTGTGTGTGTGTGTGTGTGTGTGTGTGTGTGTGTGTGTGTGTGTGTGTGTGTGTGCCTTCTGTGGAAGGTTGGGTGCCAGACTGGCAACTCAACACCGTAAAACTCCACTGCCAATCATGAGCAGATAGGTGATCTGCTGTGGTGACCCCTAACCGGGAAAAAGCCAGAAGAAGAAGGAAAATAGAATATTTCCAGAATCCAGAAATGTATGTTGAGGTAAATGAGGCAGCCATTGTTTAAAGAGATTTGGCCACAAAAAAGTTCATTCTGTGCTCCTGTAATAAAATTTGCAATTTTAACAATAAAAATGTATGCTTCCTTCTTCTAGTCTTACCTGTATTACCTTTCCCATAAAATTTATAAGGGCATCTACATGCAGGATCATGCCTTGGAGCAAATGACAGCAATGTCACCTAACCACATTATCATGGTTTATACAGTCATGATGTACAGCCAGGTCTTCTTGCTGTACCAGTTTTGTGATACACATAGGAAAATATGCTGGATACGTTTAGAAAATTAAAGACTTGGCAATAGACAATACACTATGCTGAAACAAGAAACAGAGACATTCCTGAAATGTGCCATTTAGTATTTTGACAGTTTTATAAACTCTCAGAAGGCCTGCTGTTTTTCACCCTAGATACTTTGCCATTTAACCACCTATAAATGCCTGACTTCTGACACAGAATGTTCAGTATAATGAAATTGTTTATTTTAATTCATACAACCAATTTTTCTGCAGTTTATCAGTGGTACGGGAGAGACTTTCTGGAAGCTTTGAAAAGCAGTAGATAGAAGAACATTACTATTTCTGGGATATTTACCATACGTTTCCTGACATTTCTGTCTCAGGATGTATGCTAGAAGGAGCATATCTGCTTGTCTGAGAGAGGAGGCATTCCAGGTAGATATCAAAACCCTACATTCTGTTTGGCAGCAGAAGTTCTCCCCAGCCCCTAACTGATAGCATTGCAGGATGTTCCATCTTGACAGGCGCTGAAAGGGAATATGAACTATCAAACTTATCACAGTAATTATTTATTGTTTTGGTTACAAAAAAGTGCTGATTCTGGAGGTTGGAGGTCAAATAGAAAAAAAACAAAACGAGAAATGCAGAAGAATCATAATGTTCTACATTTTTTCATTATGGATAATATTAGTCCTTGTTAGCTTCTCTGATACACCATTCCTGATGACACAGTGACATTTAAACATGGGTCACTGAAAAATATATCTTTAAATAAAGTGGACAGTGTTGGGAAGAGAAACTTAGATTATATGACATCTAACTTCTTAAACAACAGCTGTACACTTGTGTTGTTTTCAACAAAAATGTACATATTTTGTCATAAGCTGGCTGATGAAATACAACTGCAGCATTAGTAGGGAACCACAGCAAAAAAAAAAATAGTGCATAGAACTCCTTTCCGAGCTGACCATTTTTCAGAAAAGCTGCACTCATATTCCTGACTGATTATGGCTAATGAATTGATATACTTGGTTATGATTCTTTCAACATATTCTCATGAAAATGTCAAAGACTTGTATTGGGATGTTTGGATACTGAACTTCTTAGATTGTGCTCCTAACTTCAAAATGGTGTTAACAGCTGTGTTTTGTAATTATTTAATCACCATATGTCCATTCTTTGAATTTCACAAAAACATTATTTTGAAAAAAAAAAGACACACTCAGTGTTAAGAAACCAGTAGATTACATAACCCTCGTAGATAACATTTGCTACAGGAAAAAAGAAAAACAGGCCCACAGTGTATGATGCTTTAGTAATACAGTTGCTCAACTATCCTTGGACTGCCCTTCCATTTCTTTTATAATAAGTAAATACAAGTCTACAAAATGGTTAAGGCATCTTGGTAAGGAATCCTATCGTATACAAGAATCCACCCCAGAAAAAAAAGGGAAAAGATGGATCCACTCTAAAATGTCCACAGAACAAATTAAAACTACAGAAGTAGAAACCCTGTGACTACTAAAGTTTCAAGATATCTGTGCAACAAAGCTGGTACCATATAGCTATGCATGGGTGCCATTTGGAGTACATCTTTTCCAGCTATCACATTCAAAATCCTCTTCAGTTGATTGCATCATCTTCAGAATGTGGTGTAGCTCTCCCTTCATTTGATAATCTTGCTTCTTCCACTTCTTGATGATGTGTTTCCTGGCCAACAGGAGAACTGTACACATCGGATCATGCTTAGGTCTTGTCCAAACCACTTCCTGCAAAAGGCCTGGTAACAACAAATGAGGTCCTAGCTAATTCTGCTGGCTGCAGACCTTCCAGGAGCTCCTCAACCTTTGAAAGATAAGGTTGCAACAGCAAAGAGTTTCAAGTTATATACCACCAGCCTGCAGCCTTCAAGTACTGACACCCCAAACCCTGTGGACACCCTTAGGAACATCTTCACTAGCCAAGACAGGACATAGAAAAGTTGGTGTAGTCATTGCCATCCAAAATACCTATATGGACAGATATTGAGACTGTAGCATGCTAACAGTTTCTCATTTCTGACAAATGTAGCCATCTTACTCATGACTAATGTTGGAATAAGTC
The DNA here is from genome assembly GCF_019279795.1 of Protopterus annectens. NCBI lineage: Eukaryota > Metazoa > Chordata > Ceratodontiformes > Protopteridae > Protopterus > Protopterus annectens. The sequence goes on along the minus strand of NC_056743.1, from coordinate 1,749,970,907 downwards.
TGTGGTATTTTACACCTGCCTAGCCTCTAATAAGGCTGTTACTTTACACCTGCCTAGCCTCTTGCCATTGGAAGACCATCCACCTCATCCATTTTCTCCAAGTTAGATCTTAGATAATCTGAAGCCTGCAGATACTGGTACCACTGTGCTCCAGACATTTTCCTACCAGTCAGAGTCTAGGATAGGCCTCACTTCTCAGTTACTTGGCTGGTCCTAAAAATGAAGACCTCTCTATTCCAAATCTCTGAGGACCCTATCTGTTCACCTTATGAGAATTCCTTAGCTACAGTAAAATTGTGTAGCTATGGGAACCATCTCTTATATCAACTCAAAAACCCTCCCAAAATTAGACAATATAGCTTAAGTGGGTAGAAGGAAAGAGTACTCACAGGACTGCTGCCCCTAGCCAAAACATAAAAAAGGGTTTCAGCTGTCTTAGCTTAACCTCCAAGTGCAGTCTCTTCTAGATTGCTGCAAAGGTCCCGCAGTACAGAGGAGTCCCAAATTGTGCAACTAGGAAATATCATTCTGGGTTTGGGACCTGGACTGCCAGTAGGTGCATATATATTCCAAGCAAAGATACTTGGGTTCCCAACTAGATAAACTTCATCATTCTTGCCTAAAGGACTCCAAATAGAAACCCGGTATGAAGCAGTTTGTGCCAAGTGCATCAGTGGGAAAAGGTCATTTTAACCACTAAAATCCTCAGTGAAAAAAAAAAACAGGATCAATATCTCCAATTTATCCAGCATAGCTGTACATTGTGATTCAGAATGCCTATGGGACAAATTAAAAATCTGGTGTAGGACATGACTTTGAACACCCAGATATATAATCTTACTTCTGTCCCAGTCAAGAGGAAGAAGACCCTGATCTCATACTGTGGAGTATAACAAATACAGACATCCTGAAATACCTTATTTTTTTCAGCAGGTCAAGAAAGGACCCCAAATCTTACTCCAAATCCTAAAGACAGACAAAAATGTCAACAGCAAGCAATACAAGTTTCTGTTGGCCTCCACTTGTCCCCAGGTGTTCTAAAAAAGAGAAACAGAAGAGAGGAAAGGGGAAGTAATGTCTTACTACTCTAAATAGTGTAACAGAAACAGAGATATAGCCTTCATGTGCCTGAACTCTGTCATAGAAAGCTTTTAAAATTGTCTAGGGAATCCAGACTGACACAGTATTTCAAAACGAAAATGCCAAATGACTCGTTCATAGACGTTTTCAGCATCAGGGTTCATACCTCTCAACTGTCCGGATTTTCTCCTCATATTTTTGGTCTGTTCCTCATAAAATGTATTGTTCTGTAGCAATACACTGAGGAGTGAAGTCACTAAATAATGACATACACTTGAGTTTCAAACTTCATTCATATCCTTCATTAAATGCATGCTAACACAAACCCTGTTATTCTAGCAAATTCCGAAGTTTGTAAGAGTAATATTTAAAATATGTCCCTATTTTTGGGCCTTTGTTCCCCAATCATTTTAGGCTTTGTCCAGATTTCTTGCACTTTGAGCTTGAGAGAGTTGTTAGGGTTCATTTTTGCCATATGCAGTAAAGGTTTTTACATAATCATGTCCTGTATAGATATTTTTCCTTTTTGAAATAAAGAACAAACTAAAGCAAGTTTTCTTTGGCTTTATATTCCTCTTCATTTCAAACTGTCTGGATCAACACAGCTTTCTGCAACTTCTAAAGTGAACTAAACTATGTTATGTTCTAGAACAGTAGGATGCAATGACTTTATTTATGTGTTTATTTATTTTTATAGGCGACAGCAGCCAACATCAGGGTAGTCCGTAACTCACAACAGATTCTGTCTTTGCATGTTTACTGAGTCTTTGAGGTTACAATTTATACAGCAAAAGTCTGCAAAGTTATGCAAGCCAAGATGATTACAGGAACAGGCTTGGGAACATCTCTGATAAGGAGAAATCCTGTTTCCATCTAAGTTATCTTAATTAAGAAGATCATAATGGGGAAAGGAGGCAACAAATATTGTATTATCTGAAAAAAAGTCGAAAAAGTCTGTAATTTTAAAATTAACTATTAAAGTGAAAAGAATCGGGAGCTCCACTCTAAAATAACAAACATGTATTTTTAAAGAGATTATTTACATATTTAGCAAATCTTTAGGCAAGTGTCTGATGGACATTTGCAACATTATGAGGCAGTAGTAGTAGTGTGTGTGTTGCTGTTGCACTATTTTAAGTTCATCAACAGAATGTGTACAAGCATTGGACTTCTATTATGCTCAGAAGACTGAGGGGGATGGGCAGTAAGGGTAGACCTCTATGGAACAGAAATTTGTTGCCATCCGAGCTGGTTGCTTAACATTCTTACAGCTGCCAGTTATTCCTCTGCAGCAGATGGTTGAACCACTCCCATTTGCCAAGAGGCGATGGCCTTTGCTAGCCACAAAATATACTCTTACACCGTGTTAAACTACAGTAATGGGGGGTTCGGGCAGGAAAAATGCTCTTTAATGGGTATATAGAAAGCAAGACCAGACCAGATAGCTATGTTTTATGGAATTCACTTGCATTTTACAAACAGGCGGTAGCTTTTGTTGTCCGCAACACATTATTTCAGTCTTCTTTTTATAAACAGAATGCCTGAAACATTACAACTGCTGCATTCCTATTCTGGATGTATAATAACACATCTGAGAAGTCAAGGTCTTGCATTTTGTAATTTATGTAATTTAGAAATAACAGCACAGGCTTGAAACTGAATCTTTTTTTCTAAACTTTTCCTCCGTACTTTTCACTCAGCAGTTAGAAATTATGTTGAACAAATGAGATCCTTGATGTTGCTAGTGAGTATCATGATGAAATATACATTACAAAATAAATATTTTTTTTTATTTTAGATTTATACAGCCGTTTACTGCAGGTTTCAAGTTCATATGTTCATAGGTAAGCAATAGACTAGCTGATCTTGCTAGGCATTTTAAGCCTAGCCAATTGCCAGCTGCTAATGATTTTCACAATTTCTCTTACATTTGTACATTCCAGTGAATATTTATAGTGTTTCTAAACTACATTGTTATTTCTACTGCTTGTGAATTTTACTGATTCTTCACACCTTGCTTCATTCATGGGGAATTGCAGCTCTGAAGCACATGCTATCATTTGTATACATTAAAAGTGCGTTTCTTTACTGTGTTTAATTTGGTTTATGGCGAATGTTGTCACTTTGCCACTTTGTCCTGTTTGTGAATGTCAGTACTGCTTCAGATTATACTGTTCTTGAAACATATTGTTATGAAATCTAGACATTGTCTGTTTCACTACAGTGTATTTACAGCTTCCATTTTATGTTACCCTTCTTAACACATACATTGAACCTGTTAGTGTCAAACAATTTTTGCTGTGTCTTACAGCCTATCAGTTTTCTTTACATTCTTTAATTATACGTTGAGTTTTTACTTATGGTTCATAGGTTCATAGGTTCATACTAGGCTATCTGCCCTAGGGCATTTATAAGCCTAGCCAGAATGTGTTTGGCTTTCGCCACCCATTTTAAATTTATTTTGCTATGCCCTTTTTCGAGGTTAGTATACTGTGCCTCTGTCTAACAGTGACACAGAAGTGATAACCGGGGTAAACCTACGATCTCCCATCCACTCATCAAGATTCCTCTTGAAGAGAGTCAATGAGGGACTCTGCCTAACCTGGACTGGGATTTTATTCCAGAGTGAAGGGAGCCTCTGGGTTATGAATCTGTCCCTCCAGCATGTCCTATTTATTTCAGTGCTGAGGTTCAAGTCTCTCGAGTGCGTAGCTCGATGGGATTTGGATTTTCTGAGGTGCAGCATGTCCATTAATTCGGGTTGGACATGGCTTTATACGTCAGGCACAGATCACCTCTGAACAGGTGGTATGCCACTGAGTAGAGCTGGAGTTTCTTTAACCGGGCAGTATATGGCATCTGTTTGAGCCCTTTGATCCTCTTGGTGAGGTACTTTTGGGGTCTTTCCAGTTGCTGCAGGTGTCTGGTAAGGTACATCCCAAAAGGGGCATTGTACTCAATTATGGGCCTAATGAGGGATGAGTAAAGAGGCACGATGACCTCCCCTGATCTAGATGTGAATCCCTTCATGATTAGGTGGGCTATATAAAATGTTTTTCTAACCACTTTGGCCACGTGGTTGTTAAATGAGAGATTGCTATCGACTTGGGTCCCCAGGTCCCTAATTACTTCTTCTGTACTTAATGGATTACAACCTATGTGGTAATTTGTGGGCACTTTGTTTTTGCCAAAGGGGATGACTATACAATTTTTGGCATTTAGCTTGAGGCCATGGCTCATGTAAACTCTGCCTAGGCTATTATGTTACATTTTCTTGGCTTTCATTGTGTGGAAGATTTAATTACAACAGCTGATTATGCACACTAAAGTGCATGCACACGTTTACATGTGTGCACCTTCCCAGGTAGGAGTGAGCTATCACTGTATTCATGCAGCAGTAGGTAAATGGTCCATATACAGCTGCTGCAATTTTCCATTCAGTATTATCAATGGATGCTGTTTAGCTGGTATGTACAAGAGTCATCTGTCTTTGCAAAAAGTAGCAGAATTCAGCAGAAAGGGTTGAAAATAATTAACAGTGAAGTAGGTGAGAACAAACTCCATTTTGAAAAAGATGCTGTATTTAGTGGTTGTGTAAGTAAAACTTTTTTCTGGATGTAATTTCTTTATGCTGCTTGCAAATCAACACCTTAAGTGACTTACGTCAATGGCAATGACATCATGCAAGTAGCCTTCAAGGTTTTTTCCTTAGCGTTAACTCCCAATACTCCAGCAGTAGTCTGAAAAGTTAGAATTCCCATAGTGCATATCCAATAGCATGGGCCCTCTCATTCATACCCAGTGCCTGCTACAGCATGGGAACATGCTGTTTAGTGGGCACTTGTCCCTAGGCCTTCTGCTGCTTGGCTGTGTCACTCAGCCTCTGACCGGTGATGTTAACACCAGTCAGTACATGTATGGGGGCACGCATGCATGCACAGACAGTGGGGGCAAATGCAGCTGTATTGCTAGCACAATTTTATTATTTATTTATATATTTTATTTTACATTTGTTGATCGGGCTAGTCTAACTGGATATATGTCCATTTTCAGTAGAGGCCCAGGGAGAAAAGCTCCAAGCGTAGCCAGTGAGATAATGTACATTATATGCAGTAGTAACACGATTCGCAGTACATTATTTAGATTATACAGAAAAAAAACTTATACAGGATTATACATAAAAAGAAAATTTTATACAGAGTCCTTTAGTAAGGCTTAGGCTAAGATCTAATACAGTAAATAAACATAATATAAAATTGTTTTTTTTTTTAGCAGTTTAGAGTAAGTAAACGCTTATAGAGTTCTAAGAAGGAAATCTTGTTAAATACTATTTAGAGGTTAGCTTACTAGTTCATCGCCAGATGCAGGATTAAGCTATAAAATGCAAAAATTATCCTATTGCCAGCATGCCAGTGAAAGTACAAGGCACCCTCATGGCTGCCTGGATGACAGTCCCCTTCTGAAAGCATAAAATCTGAATGGGGTGAGGCCTGATGATTGGCTGGTATGAGGCAAAGAATTCATACAAAAAATAATAAGTTAACAGCTGACTGCTGAAATGAATGGACTGAGATGGGACCAGATGACATCCTGGGCTGTGTACTACATGAACTACAAAAGGAACTGGCACCTCACCTAAGTGCCATGTTTAATCATAGTCTCACCTCAGGCTTCATGCCCACTGAGTGGCACACAGCTACAGTTATCCCACTTCACAAGGGGGGATCCACCTTGGATCCCTGATCTACAAGGGCATGGAATGCATTATCATGGAACTTATAAACAAAGACATTGGCAACCTTCAAACACTGGACCCCCACCTGGTTTGGGTTCGTGAAGGGCCGATCTTGTCTCCTGAACCTGATTGACTTCTTCGAATCAGTCTCCAGAGCTGTGGATGAGGGTAAGGTGGTCCACACAGCCTATCTGGACCTTTCCAAGGCCTTCAACACCATCCCCCACTCTGGAATCATAGATAAACTTACTAAGCTGGGCATAAATCCCTACGTCACTCAATGGGTTGCCAACTGGCTTACTGACAGAACCCAGATTGTAAAAGTAGCCGACTCCAAATCCAGCTCCAGACAAGTGGAGTACCTCAGGGTTCAGTCCTGGGACCGTGCTTGTTTGGCATCTACTTCTCTGAAGTACAGGCCAACACTAAGGGACTCTGGCTAATAAAGTTCGCAGATGACTGCAGACTGGGAGCCATTATTGAATCCCCAAATGATGTGGATATTCTACAAACGGGCCTTACAGAAACAGATGCTTGGTGCTAGAGACATGGGCTCAAGCTTAATGCCAAGAAATGTATAGTTATCCCCTTTGGGAAAAACCATGTACCCATGAATTACCACATAGGTGGCAGTACACTAAACACCGAAAGTGTGATGAGAGACTTAGGGACACAGGTGGACAGTGGTCTCACCTTCGATAACCACATCGTCACAACAGTCAGGAAATTCTTCTATGTGGCACACCTCATCACTAAGGGCTTTTCATCCAGAAAAAAGGAGGTCTTTGTCCCACTGTACTTATCCCTCATTAGACCTATTATAGAGTACAACACCCCGTTTGGTATGTACCTCACAAGACATCTGCAACAGCTGGAAAGGCCGCAGAAATACCTCACTAAAAGAATCACAGGCCTAAAGCAGATGCCCTATGCTGACTGTCTAAAAAAAACTCCAGCTATACTCTGTGGCATATTGTCTACTCCGAGGCGATCTCTGCTTAACATACAAGGCCATGTCAAACCCTGAGCTATTGGACATGCTCCACTTAAAGAAATGCAAATCCCTCAGAGCCACATGCTCCAGGGATCAAAACCTCGTCATCACAATAAACAAAACATGCTGGAGGGATAGGTTCCTGACCCAGAGACTCCCCATACTCTGGAGTAAACTGCCTATACATGTCAAGCAGAGTGCCTCATTGGCCGTCTTCAAAAGGAGCCTTGACGATTTGATGGGAGATAGGAAATTCACCCCGGGGATCACGTCAGTCGCCCTGCTAGACAAGGGTCCAGGGAAGTAAATATTGTGGGAAGAAACATCCACGGAATTGTTATGGCTAGGCTTGTGTAGGCCCTAGGGTCGATAGCCTAGTACCAACCTTTGAATCTATGTAGTGCTGATGCATTTTAAATATGGTCTGATGAAGTGGTTTTATCCACGAAAGTGGTTACCACCGTTTGTTTTATTGGTTTAATTGTTAATAAACAGGTTCTTTGCCACTTTTTACTTGTTTTGTTTTACTTATTCTTTTTTACAAATTTATTATGTGATTTTATTATCATCATGACAAAAGAATGCTTGTGCTGATAAATAAACTAGGCATCAGAGTGTTGCAACTATACAGTTTGATAGCAGTCCGCTGTCTGACAAGTCTTTCAAAGAAATTGCAGAGACTTTGCAGAGATGTATGAATATGAAATATTTTAGTAGTTTAAAATGTTTTAAATTCTTAAGAGGCATTGTAGCATTCTGTGAGATACCATTGCCAGTTTGGATGTTGAAAGTTACCCTGGAAGGCAGACTTTCTGTGTAATATTGTTTGATGTTAACATACACAAGAGACTGGTTCCTTAAATTATTACTTGATCATTCCTTAAACATAGCTGTATCACTAGAATGTAACGAAGACACCTTAGAATTGCAGCAGGAGCAGCTGAGTGTGTTCAAAGCTGAATGTCTGTTAGCATTCACAAGAAGCAGGCATGTTTTAGGAATGGAAGAATATTAAATAACGCAGTAAGTGCTGGTTTAAGCAGAGAGACTATGGGTGTCTCAAAAACGGGTCACACTTAAAGAGTCCAGAAGTGGAAATGTCACTACAAATGGAGTAGAAAGTGCATGGGACAAGGTGGCAAGTATAAGTCAAACAATGTATACAAAATGATGGGTAGAGGAAGTGATGAAGTGTGAGACGAAATGGGAGATGTACACAGAAAATAACTAGAAAATTACATCATGTGCTTAAAGTTGTATAGTTTGTATCAGGCTGACAGACAACATTTAGATCACTCCGGAATTATAGATTTCATAGGCAAATACTAGGCTAGCTGCTCTTGTGGACCATTTTAAGCCTGACCAGTTTCCCTTTTGGTGCTTAAATTAACCTGTCCCGTTCAGTGTTGGATTGGCCTTGCCCATCTCACAGTTGATAATTTTATATTAACCCTAGTGGGAAGAATTGGGAGCATATCATATATAATCTGAAGGGACCCATGCATGGGATATAGCATTTGAGAGCTGCCTCTATCCATTGGTAGTAAAGAGGGCAGTCCTTGGGTAAAGTTTCTATTTCCCTACCATAGATCCAAGTTGTGCTTGAAAATAAATAATAATGAACAATGTTTTGCATGGAAGAGGGAATCTGTTCCAGAGCAGTGGTATTCTCTGTGAGGTATACCTGTCCCTCTAAACCATTCTGCTGATGATGCAGAAGAGGTTTAGATTCCTGGACTGAGTATTTCTGATGCCATTTTACTTGCTGATGTGCAGTAAATTCATCAGTAATGGGTCAGAGGATGCCTTGTATGCCAGACACAGGTCACATCTTAGCAGTCTGCAGGACACCTAGTATAGTGACAGGGCTTTGAGGCGGTCCATGTAGGACATATTGTTTATGCTTGCATTCTTCTAGTAAACATCTCTGGGGGTGTTTCAGTCGTTGCATGTGTCTGAATAGAAACATGTCAAAGGGGGAATTATACAAAATGATTGGCCTAATTAGGGCAGAGTAAAGAGGGACAGTGATATCTCTAGATCTAGTCACAATCCCTTTGTTTGTATTCTATATAACACAGAAGGACTTTTTACAACAGTGGACACATATGGGTAGAAAGTTAAGTCACTCTGTGTCCACATAAGTTCCCAAATCCTGAACAACTAGGTTATGTCTCAGGAGCGTATTGTCAGTGTGGTTATTTCCCCATTGTAGATGACTTCCCAAAGCATATGATGAATTTTTTGGCATTTCATTTCAGTCCATGATTCTGGCACCAGTTATTTGTTTGGGAGAAAACTTCATGCAGGATTGCTAACCACGTCATTTGGGGATTCAGTTATCTGCAAACTTAGTCAGTCATAGCCCTTTGGTCCTGGCTTTTACATCAGAGAAGTAAATGCCAAGCAGGAGAGGTCCCAGCACTGAACCATAGAGGACTCCACTGGTGACAGGTTCCTTTGTGGATTTTTATCTCCTGTGTCCTTGCATCTTTGTGGATTTTGATCTTCAGTGTCCCATATGTGAGCCTGTTGGCAGTCTAGCAAGCAAAATAGGGGTTTATGCCCAAGTGGAAGATTGTGTCAAAAGCCTTGGCCAGGTTGAGGAATGTGGTTTGCACTGTTTTACTTTCATTCATTGCTTTAGTGACCTTTTCAAAGAAGTCCACCTGATTAAATATGTCTTCCCATGATGAATTCAAAATGAGTTGTGTCCAGGGTTTGGAGGTCCCTATTTCATCATTGATTACTTCCAAGATAGGTCTTTCCATGGTTTTGAATATAAAGCTATTCATACTTATGGGTCTGTAATTGCCTGAGTCTGTGGAAGGTCCTTCCTTATGTAGGGGAATGACTGTAGCTGTTCTTCATTTGCTTGGTACAAAACCAGCAAGGAGGCTGAGATTAAATAGTGTTTTTAGGGATGTGGCTAAATTGTGCTTCATGCTATTTAAGTTGCATCCAGGGATATTGTCAGGACCCACTAATGTATTTTTAGTTTTAGATAGTTTGGTCTTGTGTGATAGCTGGAGGCAAGTCATTTTCAAGTATACCTTGTGGGATAGATGGAGTGGAAAGAGCAGTAAAGTTTGAGCTGAATTTATCAACGAGTAGGTTGACTATGTCTTCAACCTCATTGTAGGCAACATTGTTCACAATCAGCTCAGCTCATTCCTGCTATGTGTTATCTGATTACAAGCATAACAAAAAAGGCCACGTGATTGTCTTCGGCTTAGTTGGCCATTTTAGCTTTAAACTTGCCTTTGGTGTGTTTTATTAAAGCTCCTGAGTTTTTTGTTTATTTCAGTGATGAGGGATCTATCATTTTGGGAATTATCCTTTTTACTTTTGGTCAAAATTCTCTTCCTTTTATTGTAAAGGTGTTTGATACTATGATTCCACTGAGGTTTTTTATTTTTATTTATTTTTTGAGGTTTGCTGTGTGCTTGTTCCTACAGGGTGCACCTGCATCTATGCAGCTGTTTACATGCTGGTGTAGTGTGGTGGCTTATGTTTTAGAGTATTCAGCTGGGGATTTGAAGCTTGCTGATGTATAATGTGAGAGTAGGTAGGTTGTCTTTGAGAACTTTCTAATGGTGCCTTGGGTGGAAGGGGTATTTGGCTTAAATTTTATGTTGAAGGAGACAGCATTATGGTTGGACATAAGTGATAAAGATATGCACAGGATGATGACAGATGCCCCCATATTACTAAGGATAAGATCCAAGATGTTTTTCTCCCAGTGGATCCTCCGACCAATTGTTCCAGGGAATTTGTATTGACAAAGTCCAGGAATCTCTATAATTGTGCACTAGTGGTGGTGTAGGTTTTCCAGTCTATAGTTGGACAGTTTTGATCACCTTTGGTAAGAACGAAGCTTTGAAATGGACTCAGACTCATGAGGTGTTTTATTTATGATTACAATGTAAGGATATGAGAAAGTATTTTCAACCCATAGTACTGGAAAATAAGTCAATAGTGCTGTTAAAGACCTTTACTGGAGAAAGTGCCTCCATTGGGCATAATTCCTGATGTGAGACACAATGACAAAATGCAGAAACTGAACTTGAATTGATTTCACACTAAATTGACACCTTGGTGTAGTAGAGAGCAAGGACAGCTCTATGCCAGTGTCACTGACACATTAAGCAGTTCTCAAAAAAAGTTTATGCTTGTATAGTTTTATGACATACTTTCTCAAATGCTTCTACCAATAACACTTTATATACTTTTTCTGTAATTTCTACAGAAATCATGTTCACTCCCTTCCCCTTTCTAAAGTTGAGCCTGAAAACTACTACTTGTATATTATTTTGCAGAGTTTATGATCTTCATCGCCTACATTTTCCTCTTCCCACAGTAGCATAGCTAGGGCAGAGCAAGAGGGGCATCTGCCTGGGAGCAAAGTGCCAGGTGGGTGCAATCAATTAATTCTAATCTCTAATGTAATACCAGTTTTTAATAGCCGGTATTGCATTTCTGGTCAAACCTGAGCAATGTTGCACCCCATGTGTGGTCTAAACTGTATCAACTGCTTGCTATATTGTAGCAAGCAGTTTGCTACAGTTTAAAAAAAATGTCTTTCTTTTGAACTAAAACCTGAGTGCTGTAGCACTCTCTGTGCAGACAAGATATAAATTGTAGCAACTGTTTGATAAATTTTATAACAAGAAATGTTTTTGCTTCTTTCTTAACTAATAGATGAGTGCTGTAGTGCTCCATGCAGGCACGGTATAAACTGTAACAACTGTTTGCTACATTTAAATGTGGCATGCATTTTGCTACAGTTTAAAACAGTAAGAAATTATTATCATTATTTCTTTAAAAAACAAAGAGGGTCAGAGGCAGGGCACAGAAACGGGACCTGAATAGCTTGGCAGGGGCCCTGTTCTGCATCTGGTCATGTGGTTGTTGTGCCAGTAGAAGGAATGTCCATTATGCTTGCTGTTCACTTGAAGAGCTGATGGGGTGGGGCAAAGCTCATGGTACCAGCACAGGGAACTGGTTGAGACAACTATACTTCTGCCATCCCATTCAGCATTTTTCCCATTTATGACAATGTGTTTGGCTAGAGTACAGTGGGATGAAACTTCATGTTTTCTGAGATTCAGAAAAAGGTGCAGATGTGGCGCAAAGTCTGGTATGTTTATGCATTACAAATTAGCAACAATGAAAAAGAAAATAAAACTCTAACAACCAAGTTAAGACATGAAACTTTATTCTCCTGATGTCTCTGCCAAAACCGTTCAGGGAGGATAATACACACAGCAAAAATCACACTTAAATACTTACACAGTTAATATAAATTGAAATAAATTAGAGGTAATTAATTTAATAACTCGTTCTCTGTGGTAGTCGGCAGAATTGAAATGAACATGAAAACTTTAATATCACCTGGTGTGTGATTCAGAAGTGACAGCAGCATACAGCAGTCCTTTAGCAGTGTTACAACTCTTTTAACATTAGGACTACTATACCTGTATGCCTGAATCAACCATTATTATGCCATTCATATAAGATCCTATATTGGCATACTGCATAAACATACTAAAGTATGTCACTTATGCTGTAATTCAGGCATACAGGGTGGGGATGACAGAAAGTGCCAGAAATGACTATCTGCATACATGCATATGTCTATTTATACCTATACTTACATCTCTAAAGTTACATTTAAAGTTATTTGTAATACATTAGGCAGTGATACTAGTAGTGCTTTACAAACCTGCCAGTTCACCTGCAAAATCTTATCAGTTCGCATCAGGTGAGTTAATCACAGAATGTAATGAGCTGCTAATTGATGGGGTATGCATGATTATAGAATAAAGCATGTATATGAGCCCCTGTCTGAATTATGTACCATTCCACTGAGTAGCTGCCTATTTGCCACAGTTCACTGTGTTCCCTGTAACTGGTAAGATACAATACTGCATTATAGTCTCTCCTTCACCTGCCTACAGCACATTACAGTGTACAGCATACCATTTACCTGTCAACATATTGTGATGAACATGTATGTTATTCATGTTAGCTTTCAAACAAATATGGATTACAGGAGGCAGCTGTTTTATGTGCATAGTTATGCCATTTTAAATTATATTTTAATAAAACTTGTCACATGTGCTCCACACCCTTTATAAACAATAGTGTGCATTTTGCATTTAAGGCTAGACAAGCATCATTCATTCCACCCTGTTGTCACACACTGTCATACATTTTAGCAACAAAAGATGGAGAGGTCTGGGGTCCACTGTCAGACTCTATAGATGCATATTTTGTGATAACGTGTTGTGATTAAGTGACCCATTGTCATCTACTGCTGTATGCTATGAAGGTAGACATAAATGTCCCTCTTTTTGCACAGCTGCATAATGTTATTTTCCACACATCTGTACACAACACAGTAAATTTATGCCTGCAGATGCTGCCCCCTTAATCAGAAACTTACTGGTCAGTGTGAATGGCACTCTGCACAACAGTCAGTTTAAGGTCATTGTGGGCCAAGCATATGCCCTGTAAGTAAAGGACACTGAGCTGTGTACATTACCGTGCCTTTATTTGTACAGGCTGAATATTGATATATTGTTTGTAATAGGTGATGCCCACCTTAAGTATAATGAGCTTGTTGTCGAATCTGTTGGGTTTCCTGTAGTTATACTGTTATTGCTTCCTTATTCTACAAAAAAAAAAAATGTTACGTAGATTGAAAGCAAAACACTGTGATCTGTACAACCATGGCCCAGAGGGGGATGATTGTGCATACGTGCAGTTAAATTCTAAATGATGTGCTGCACACATTACAGATGATATAGACATATGTGGTCAGGTTTTAGCTATACCATTACTCTGTCAGAATCCTGCTCATACATTCCACTGTAAATGATAACACTTCTGTTTTCCCTGCCTTGGGGCATAGTTCAAACTCACCATTGCCGTTTTACTCTTTCCTTATATTCCTGAAAAAGTTACTCTTTGACTTGATTATTGTGTTCTGGTCCTTTGTCCAATTTCTCTTGAAAAATGTTTGCGCTTTCCCCCATGTTCTTCCCTCAGCTCCTTCCCCCTCGCCTTCACCCTCACCCCATGTTTTACTCTTATTTCCTGTATTAAACTACTCCATCCCTTTCAAGTTTATACGGTCATTCCATTACTGATCTATATGTGTCTTAACTGCGTTTCTTTCAATTTCTACTACTCACCTTATATATATTGTTTCCTACTTCTGTCTCATTCTCCATTCCTTCAGACGCATCCTTTAAAACATGTTCCAGTGCACATTTAGTAGGTCTCATAAAAAGTTTATTGTTTTGTAGTTTGATGACATACTTTCTATAATGCTTCTACTAATATCACTTTCTGCACTTTTTCTGTTATTTCCCCATGTTCCCTACATTTTTCAGAAGTATGACCACCAACCAGATTAGTCATCCAAACTCTCTTTTTTACTGTCCTTAAATGTCTTTAGATATAGACTTTGCTTTGATAGGGTCTTGTGTAAACTCTACTTAAAATTCCACAATCACACTACAAAATGGAAGACTTGCACAGGTGATATAACTTCATGGAAAAATACTCTTGTCTGCTGTTAATAACTAGGGCATTCATTGCAGATGTTTGGCTCAAACTTCCTTTTATATCATTATCTACATATTATGCCCTTTCAGAAACTATATTTGCCAAGGCTGAGCTTGCAATTGGTCATTGTTTGATCAGTGTTCTACCCTGACAAACAAAGTTAAATAAATAAAAGTGTTGTATTTGTCTTTCAAATTCCTTGTTTAATAGAATTGTTTCTACTGAGTAATCTTCCAAGCAAAAGACTATTACCAATCCATACACACTTCATGACATCCAGGCATACCTCACAATTGTCCAGATTTTTGCCTCATATTTTTGGTCTGCTCCTCCTAAAATGTGTGGTTTTCTGGCAAATCATTGAAGATTGAACTTACTAAATAACAGGAGCTGGAGTTTCACACTTCATATCATTCAGAAAATGCATTCTAGCACAAATCCTCTTATTATGTAAGTTTTCTAAGTTTATAAGAACAATATTTAAAATTCGTCCCTATTTTTGGGCTTTTGTCCCCTATTATTTTATACTTTGTCACAATTTCTTGTTCTAAGATGTTTAGAGGTATGCATCCAGGCTACTCCTTTCTCTTATATATTTATAAAATAGTTACGATCTGTATGTTACCTCTGCATTTTTGTTGTTTGCTCCACTCTTTTATTGCTTATTGACTTCATAATATTCTTTAAACTGTTAGCAGTGAAGTGCAGAATACTTCAGGAAGATGGGCCACTGTATTCATAAACACAGTGCTCAGTGTAATGACTGGTTGATTTTGATATACTCGATTCATAAAATAGAATCACCTCATTGCTGAAATCCATACAGACAGAAGCAGCACATAATTGGAATGACACACACACACACGCACTCTCCATCAGACTGCTGTGTGTTCTGTTCATCTGTCTCTTTATGTTATTGAAACATGTCATAATTTGACAGTACAACATCACCATCAATTAAACCACGTACTCGTTCTTTTCGGTATGAGCTTCAGTCAGTAACCTCCATTTTGTTTTCAGGGTACGCAACATGGGAATCTGCTGTTATGCTGGAGTTCTTCAGAACACACATGTCTCATGACATCTGGAAGTCAATGCACTAACTTATCTCCTTCAAATGAATCTCCAGGTCTTCCATACAGGCATAACCTGTGTAGTTGAAACATCCCAGGTTTGATTTTCTGACTGTCAGCAATATTGATACAAATAGCGTAGTCGCTGCTTTCACAAGAGTATCTGTCACTTCAGATTCCACAGTATGGCCACTGTCTTTTCTGAAAGTACATATGCAAGTCCAGTAGTTGTTACGCTCTGGAGCTCACCAGTACATGGGTTCAACCTCGTACCAACTCGTCTAAGTTCCCTACATTGTTTTTGAATACTGCTACAAGTCTTTAAGGCATTTTATTTTATTTTTTGATTACCTGTTAAGTCCATCTGGGTTGAAATAAACCACTTTTCAGCAGAGGCCTGGTGAGAAAAGCTCCAAATCCAACGCTTATTTTACAAGTATTAAACAGATCAGTATGACAATAGAGACATTATACAATTAGTAAATGCAACAGAAAATCTTGTACAGCATATGATAGTAGAATATACATGTTTTACAATGCTGCCACAAGAATTATATGCAAAAACACACTGTAACGGTATGAATTGCATATATGACAGTA